>NC_063049.1:21227408-21527408 GCF_018812025.1 Megalobrama amblycephala
GAAAAATAAGTCTGTTTGTTTAGCTGTCAGTGGGGCAATGACATATATTATTGATACAGAAAAGATAAAGAAATTACTTTCGAAGATAAAGAAAAGGAAACATCTAGATTAAAATGTATGTACCAAGTTGTTATATTTTTATTCATTTTGGTTTCATATGGTTTTATATACTTTTATACTACTAGAAATGTTTCAATTAAATGAAAATGCAAAGTATTTATTATATTGTTTTATATCATAAACTATGTTTTTAAAAAAGTTTTTTTAAAAAAAATTTAAACTTACTGTCAAAAGTTTGGGATCGGTAAGATTTTTTATGTTTTTAAAAGAAGTTTTGTCTGCTCACCAAGGCTGCATTTATTTAATTGAAAATACAGTAAAAACAGTAATATTGTGAAATATTATTACAATTTAAAATAACTTTTGAATTTGAATTTGAATATGTTTTACAAAGTAATTTATTCCTGTGATGCAAAGCTGAATTTTCAGCATCATTACTCCAGTCTTCAGTGTCACATGATCCTTCAGAAATCATTCTAATATGCTGATTTGCTGCTCAAGAAACATTTCTGATTATTATCAATGTTGAAAACAGTTGTGTACTTTTTTTTCAGGATTCCTTGATTATTAAAAAGTTCAACAGAACAGCATTTATCTGAAATACAAGGCTTTTGTAACATTATACACTACCATTCAAAAGTTTGGGGTCAGTAAGAATTTTTATTTTTACTTTTTGAAAAGAAATTAAAGAAATTAATACTTTTATTCAGCAAGGATGCATTAAATCGATCAAAAGTGACAGTAACGACATTTATAATGTTACAAAAGATTAGATTTCAAATAAACACTGTTCTTTTGAACTTTCTATTCATCAAAGAATCCTGAAAAAAAAAAAAAATATTGTACACAAATGTTTCTTGAGCAGCAAATCAGCATATTAAAGACTGGAGTAATGATGCTGAAAATTCAGCTTTGCCATCACAGGAATCAATTACTAAAAATATATTCAAATAGAAAAGTCATTTTAAATTGTAATAATATTTCACAATATCACTGTTTTTACTGTATTTTAATTAAATAAATGCAGCCTTGGTGAGCAGACAAAACTTCTTTTAAAACCATTAAAAATCTTACCGATCCCAAACATTTGCACGGTAGTGATGAATTAATTCATGAGTATCACAGTTTTTTTCAGGGCTTTACCACATGACATTTTAGAACCTGAACTACCCTTTTCATGTCATAAAAAGGTCACATTATCTGATATTTTAAGAGACTACTAACATTGACAGTCATTTTTTATTAGAAAAATAAAAGATTAAGGTTCTGTCATGCAACTGCTCATTGACACAAAGGTTGAAGATCCGAACGCAGCATTTATTATAATCCAAAAGCCAGGCAAAAGGTCAAAACACAGGGTTAACAGTCCAAACATGAACAAGGTAAAACCAAGACAGGCAAACAGGGTCAAAACCAAGGCACAGGAAACCATAAGAACGCACAGAAATGCAGTGCTGACACAAACAAGACTTCGCAATGAATGGCTGAGTGAACAGGGTTCATATAGGCTAGGCTAAACAAGGTAATGAGAAACAGCTGTAGACAATTATAGACAATGAGACCAGACAATGAGTTATGGGTAATGTAATCCTTGATGGAGTGAGAACAGTCTGAGGTGGAGCGCCCTCTGGTGGCTCCCAAGGGCCCAATAACTCATGTCAATGACCCTACCACCATAAAACAATCTGAAGCATAATAGGCTTTATTAATATTCCAAAGAACTTCCAATATTTAAGCCAAAATTATATTATTCTGATGCACAAACTTTTTGCTTTTGCATCCTGGTGTCACAGTGTTATGCTACATGCAGTTGTTGGAGGAAGTATGGGAGTGTGCTTATTTTCAATGGCGGTTTCTGTGGAGCTTGACTGCAGAGTCCCAGTTGAATGTTTTGCAGAGCTGCCAGACGTGGCAAGAAGTTGAGTTTCACACATGAACACCATCCAAACAATTAGTCAAGTCCCGTGAGGGTGACATGTTTGTGTTGCATATTGTATGAAAAACAGGATGTCATGTGGTCAGAACTATCATGGGGGTGTTTGTAGTGATCAGAATAATGTCTTTAGGATAAATCACACATTCCATGACAACATTTTTATACTCCAGTGAGAAACAATTCTCTTAAATCCTTCTATGCAGTGTTGGAAAATTCAATACGATCCCAAAACATGACCCAAATCCCTTCATTTTCCAGGACTGTGGATGCTCCAATCCTTAGATTCACCTCTGGGGTACATCCCTAATCTCACCCTGACCATCTGCGAGTGCATGAAACACCTCCATTAGATCTAGTCTGACCATGAGAATGGCAAAACCCCCTGTGAGGGTCCTAATCTTGGGTATTATGTCCAGTCTGGAACATCCTAGTAGACACAATACACCAAACAAAGGGTCAAAATGCTGCAGGCATTTTCTTGAACATCATTCTTTTGAAAAAGTATGTCCACTGGCCTCAGCGATTCTTCATGGGAAACAAATTACCTCAAAATCACAAACATGTCTTCTGGCAGCACGAGTCCTGTCGAGTCAGTTGGTCAAAGACAGACGCATGGAAAGACCACAAAGCATTCTGTCAGAACCGTGCTTTTAATGTAAGGCAGGATCCTTTTTTGATCAGGCCAGCTGCAAAGAATGGTGGTTAGCGGATGGTATGAAAAGGGCAGGTGCGTTGGCAGGCTGGGAAGGACAAGAAGGAGAGGAAAGGAGAGAGAGAGAGAGAGAGAGCAGCTGGGGCTTTCTGTCCGGCCTTATGTGCAGGGCGTGTCTTTGGGAACTGTGAACTAGGCCGCACTAAACAAAACACGCATGAAAAAGTCCCTCTGTTGGCTTCCTCAAAAGTCTTGAAAATCTGTTTTATGAAGAGGAGGTGATCCTTTATCTTTTGTTCCAGGCATCCATAGCAGCGTTTCCATGAACATGAAAATCCCTTTGAGAGAGCACACCATGTAAGGAGTGAGGAGAAAGGGGGGCGGAGACGCTGGAAGCGACAGAGCTGAAGAACTGACATGCCGGAACGGTGAATTATTCCCGCCATCCTGACCGGCCTGAGAAAAGTCTGCTGTCTTCTCTTTCTCTGCCCTTTTATTTTCCATAGACATGTACCAGCCCTCTTTGGCTTGCAGATATAAATATTTAAAAAGCAACTGCTCTGTCTCATCAATCTACGAGTCAGTTGCCATTACAGCGGGCTACATGCGGATTTGTACTCGCTAATGGACACCTAAACAAGGATGATGCTTCAGGGTCTTGTTCTCTGCTTTCCACACATACAATGACACATTCGTGTTCTCAGTCGTGCACGCTGGGTGAACATAAAGACAGTCTGCCCTCAAATTAAGACCTGTAGCTCCATTGCTGTTAATCCTTCCTCCCCCTCAGCGGCATGCGGTGCCAGCGCGCTGTGTAGACCTTAATAAATGTGCCGACGGTGAGCTGCAGTGAAATGTAGAGCTCATAAGAAACCAAAGAGGCTAATAAGTCAGACGCCATGTGGATTTAGTATACAGCGCACGCCGCGATGGGATAGAGCAGCCACATATTAGAAATGCCAAAGAAATTGTTCAAATCCATCAGAGAAAGCGAGAGGAAGTCTGTGAGAATGGAGGAAGAAACAATACATTGGGAATGAGAATCTTAATTTTATTTGATGTAATAAAAATAAAATATCACATGCCTATATGCACATACAGAAAGTCATTATGTTCCCAGTCTAAATTTAAAACAAAGTCACGTAGATTGATATCAGATCGTTGTATTATGATGATACAGATGAGATGTGCTGTGAACGAGGTGGCTGTTAATAGTATTACGGAGAGAGTGAAAGAATGAATCGTGAGGAGAAGCCCTCACACGACTTGAAGTTCAATGAGAAGCACAGCCATAGATTTGTGCCTGCTGCTCTTGCATGGCGGAAGGGCTGAAGGAAACTAATCTTTATGTCCATATTGAGTCTCATGACACAGGACTGACAAGAAAACTATAAATAAATGTCCTCGCAATCATATGAGCAACTACAGGCATCAATGCCATCAATGAAGTAGTTGTAAATTTTTCTGCAATACTCGTATTTATGCAGCATTTCAACAATACATTACATCAACATCACTAGTACTATGATCACAATGTTGTCATAATTGTCTTCATCATCTCTATTATAATTGATATCATCATCATCATCCTCTTTTTTATCATTACATCACCATCATTAAAGGTGGGTCTAATGCTATTTCATGCATTCTGACTTATTTACACTGTTAAAGAGTTGGATTCTCATGCTAAACATGCCAAAAATACTCTTCTGATTTCCTACAGATGTCGGGCAGTTTTTTCCAAGCATGGCCCTTTATTATGGAATAAAGGGCGGAATTCCTTGTACGGGCACTTCTCCGGGAGAGAGCGCATGTAGAAAGCAAGAGAGCAAGAGCAATGTGCTTTACGGAAGTCATCAGCAGCCCTGCACAGGACTTGCTCGAGAAAGATTTGTTGTCTGATAGTTGCAATCACTTTTTTATTGGTTAAAATGAATAGAGAATATCTGTTGTTTTTCCATGACTGCTCGAGCCCTCAGGATCATCGCTTATGGTTTTATAAACAAGGCCCAGTTGGTCGCTGAATTTACAGATCGTTTGAAACTGAAAGATGGAGCGGTCACAGCAATAATGATCCTGGTCATGAGTCAGAACCGCAGGTGGTGAGTAAAACTGCATCAAATGTCTGTTTTGTTGGCAGTCAGTGCGTAAGTGCATATAATGTAAACTACACGAATGTAGTGAATTCATAAATTCATTATTCATCATATATGCTATATTCATTATAGTGATTCAAAAGTTATCCAGGGATAATGCAATGGTGTATTGTGTGTTTAAATACATTTGTTTAGCTGACCATCGATAGCTTGTAGACGATCGCTACACAAAAATTGTGCGTGCTCGTCACTCTTTAGCTCCGCTCACACGGCACGCCTCCAGGAGCTCGGCTGTTTTCGGAAAGACTCGGTATAGTGTATCTGTCTTTTATAAATCTGATAAAACTAAAGACTTTTTGGAGGTATGAAGGATGCACTACTACTCTATAGGTACTCAAAATTAACATGAGATTGGCAGAATCTGTGTGTGTTATGTATCCTTTAACCGCATCATCATTTTCATTGTCATCATTACCATCACTATCATTGTCATATCACCATCACCACATCATCTTAATTATAATAATCTTCATAACATCATCATCATCATCATTATCATCATCATTACCAGCATCCTCATCATTACATAACTATTTTGTCATATCATCATAATTACCATAATCTTCATCATGACATCACCATCAGTGTTACATCACCATTGTTATATATATATAATATATGTTATATATTGTTATATATATTTATGATATATATCATCATCATCATCATTAATAGCATCAGCATCATCGTAATCATTACCATCATCCTCATTATTACCATCACTGTCATTATTGTCATATCTCCATTATCATAATTACCAACATCTTCATCATTACTGCTAACAGCATCATCATTATTGTCATCATTACCTTCCCCATTATTACTATTATCATCATCACATCATTATTATTATCATTACCATATCACTATCATTATTATCATCTCACCATTATCAACATTACATCATCATCATCACTATCATTACATCATCCTCATCATTACCATCACTATCATCATTGCCATCTCACCATCATCAGCATCATTATCTTTACCGCCATCATTACCATCGCGATTATTGTCATCTCACCATCACCACTATCATTATCATGTAATCACTACCGACAAAGCAGTAAATTCAGTTAAATGTCCATTCACACTCTGTACCTGTATCTCACCCAACCATTGGTTTGGTCAGACACCACCGCACTCGTCTGTCTATCAGTCAATTCAGGCTGGATTAAGGATGTACGAAAGAAGGTCAGAGAACACTTTATCTTTCATGTCCAGCTGTATGCCCACCCTTTCGTCCTCTGCTGGTGGGGATTGTTAGTTCTTAGGACCTGTCCACCTGCAATGCTAAATTTTCACCTGCAAAAAAAAAATCCTCACAGGGATGATATTTTGCTAAAACCTCCCTACTTTGCTTGATATATATTTCACACAACACAGACCTGAATGACATTCTGACTCTAAGTGTTGGTTATGGCACAAAACATGACTGTCAAAGGAAAAATCAATTCAAAAGGTTGCGTTTTTTTAACAGGGACACACTCCGCATTCCCAGACATGCCTTGTGCTGTAGAATGTGAATGAGATTTCACATAGTCACCATCTGGTCAACAGGGAGTTCACCGCATTTATTTATTTTTTTGCAGTAAAACAATTCTGTTTTCCTTTTATTTTCCCACCTATTGTCAGAGATGTTCCTCTCACCTCCAGCAAAAATTTCAGAGGGGGCAGTTGCCAGCGGCAACAGACAGGCCTAAAATCACAATTAGATGGCCCTCTCTCTAATCCAGCATTTTCAGGGTTCTCACTCTGCAGCCAGTGTGCTAATGAGAAAAAGTTTTGGGTTATTTTTGTGTGGCTAAAGTCCTCTAAGATCTGACCTCTCTGATCTATGATGACAGGGGCCTAAGAGCAGTGTGAAGAATTTTTAATTTTTCCTTAAAGGTACAGCACACAGGGTGAAATTCACTGAGAAATGTGCCTGTTGTTTTAACACCCAATGCACTAAAGGAATTATGCAATATATATATACACACACACAAAGTTCTGTCATGAAACTCTAGATGCGCAGGCTAATAGGCCCTTAAGTCAACTGCTCGTAATCACATCATTATCTATAGGTCACAGATGATTGACACAGCACGCTTTCAGAAACCCTTCACCTTCCCCAGCTCCACCTGTATAGATCTGCTATGGGTAATTCATGTATGCTATATTGTACAGCAGCAGCATGTCTTACTTGCTCACAGCAGCGTGTTGTGTATGTATTGGCAGTAGCAAGTCCCGTAATTGCTCTGCAGCAACAGCAATAATCATACTATGGCAGAGTACACTGCGTTCCAAATTATTATGCAAGTGACATATCAGTAAGATTTCAGTACAATAAACATTCAGATTTTAGTTTTTCTAAGAAAATAATTGTTTGTTTATTTATCCATGTCTTTTTAGATAACTGGTATCAATCTCAGACAAAATAATTTGCCAGGTCTACTTAGGTAAATGGAAACCCTACTTAGAGGTTGTTCCACATTATTAAGCAATTCACAGTTCTCATGCAATATGGAGAGGAAGAAAGATCTTTCTGAAGATGAAAAGCATGAAATGGTGCAATGTTGTGCAAAAGGCATGAAAACAACTAATATTGTGTGAAAACTGAATGGAGATTATCAAATTATCATAAGATTTGTTAGTGATTTAGAGCACAGCAGAACTCGGTCAGATAAAGGCTTATTAAGGAAAGTTCCTGTCAAAAAAATTAATTGTATTAAAAGGGCAGCTATAATAAAACAAATGTTGAGCAGCAAACAGGTATTTGAAGCTGCTGGTGTCTCTGGAGTCTCAAGAAGCTCTCCATGCAGGCTGGCAGTTGTGCGTAAAGATGCATTTCAGCTATCACTAACCAAACCTCACAAAGAGAAACATTTACAGTGGGTGTAGAAATACATTTTCAAACAGTTTTATTGCTGTGGTGTTTTTTTTGCAGCATGGGATAGTGCATAGTGCATTGCATTTCAGAAGGCACTATCCTCCTTTTTATACCATAGCTGAAAATGGCCAGTTATGCAAAAGTCATTTAAATACCCTCCATCTCACTTCCCAATAATCCAGCCCAAATCATCACACGCCAGCTACTTGCTGACGTCACAGTCTTGTTGGAACGTGGTGGCCATTCACCAACCATCCAGAAATCCATCCATTTAGACCATCCATTGTAGTATGGCATTAGTCAGTAAATAAAACTATTTAAAAATGAGTCTTCATGTATTTCTAAACCCACTGTAAATGTTTCTCTTTGTGAGGTTTGATTAGGGGTGGCTAAAATGCATCTTTACGCACAACTGCCAGCCTGCATGGAGAGCTTCTTGAGACTACACCAGCAGCTTCAAATACCTGTTTGCTGCTCAACACTGGCCTTTTTATAGCTTCCCTTTTAATGCAATTAATTTTTTTGACAGGAACTTTCATTAATAAGCCTTTATCTGACCGAGTTCTGCTGTGCTCTAAATCACTCACAGATCTTATGATAATTTGATAATCTCCATTCAGTTTTCACAAAATATTAGTTGTTTTCATGCCTTTTGCACAACATTGCACCATTTCATCTTCAGAAAGATCTTTCTTCCTCCCTATATTGCATGAGAACCGTGACTTGCTTAATAATGTGGAACAACCTCTAAGTAGGGTTTCCATTGACCTGGCAAATTATTTTGTCTGAGATTGATACCAGTTATCTAAAAAGACATGGATAAATAAACAAACAAACATTTTATTAGAAAAACTAAAATCTGAATGTTTATTGTACTGAAATCTTACTGATATGTCACTTGCATAATAATTTGGAACGCAGTGTATAATGCTCTTCTCCATTATCTGATGAACTAACAATGCCACGATTGTTAAGAAAATGTACCCAAACATCTCTTTTAAATAAAATTCTGTTTACCACCTGCTTTACAAGTCACTGGTCTTTGAAACATCACATGAAAAAGCCTACCCCACAGAGTGTTTAATGGAGTGTCTACAGTACAATTGAGACAAATGAGACGCAAACACACAGACATGCACAGTTGCATGCATGCATACTGTTATCATATCAATATAGCTTTCTATTCATTTAATTGAACTGATTTAGAGAATCCTTCACTGGGCACACAGTGAGAAAATGTGTAATCTCTGGCTGTAGATGCTCACTGAGGTGCCACTCTTTATTAGATGTGTTGGCATTATTGTTGAGACAGTTTAATGGAGCCACCTGTGGGCAGCCCTGACTCATCTCAGTGGAGAGCTAACAAGCCACTATTAACCAGGCTATTCTTCTAATGCTATATTGTCCTGCACAGCATATTAGACCCAGTCCTTTACTAAATGCATAGTAGACAGTTTCTATTAAAATACATTATAATATATATTATATAAATTTTACACTGATGAGTCCAAACATTATGACCAGTCACAGCAGGTGAAGGGAATATCGTTGATCATAACGTTCCTAACAAGGAAACTAAGGTCTGGGTAGATTAGATGGTAAGCAAACAATCAGTTCTCATAATTAGGGTGTTGGATGGGGCAGGAATAAAAATCTGGGTGACTTTAAATATGGCTAGGCAACTCGGTCAGAGTATCAACAAAGGTCAACAGTGGTGACAATTTACCAACAGTGGTCCAAGTTAGGACAAACTAGCGACAATATATTGAGCATCCAAGGCACATTTATGCACAAAGGTAACGAAGACTATCTTGTCTGATCCGAGCCGACAGAACATCTACTGTGCCACAAGTCACACAAAATGTTAATGATGGTTATGGGAGGAATGTGTTACAACACACAGTGCACCGCACTGATGACCCCTGTCCACTGTTGAAAGGGCATATGAGCATCGGAACTGGACCATGGAGCAGTGAAAGAAGGTCTTGTCTGATGAGTCCATTTTCTTTTACATCATGTGGACGTGTGCCCCATTTACCTGGGGAAGTGATGGCACCAGAATGCACTGGGCACTGTCCTGCTTTGAAACCCTGGGTCCGGCCATTCATGTGGGCTTGAATTTGACATGTGCCACCTACATTGTTGCAGACCAGGTGGACCCCTTCATGACAATGGTGTTCCCTGGTGGATGTGACCTCTTTCAGCAGGATAATGCACCCCGCCACACTGCACACATTATTCAGGAATGGTTTGAGGAACATGATGAAGAGTTCTCAGTCCAATTGAGCATTTGTGGGATGTGCTGGACCAACAAGTTCGATCCACAGACTTCACTTGCAACCTACAGGACTTGAAGGATCTGCTGCTAACGTCTTGGTGCCAGATACCACAGCACACCTTTAGGGGTCTTGAGTCCATGACTCTGTGAGTTGGCACAGTTTTGGCAGCATGCGGTGGACCAACAGCATATTAGAAAGGTGGTCAGGGCTGCCGCTATCAGGCCAGAAAGGGGGTGATGTTTTTAGGGGGCTTTTTGGGGGTCCCCTGTAATTTCAACCGAGGGGGACCCCCAACCAAAGTGGGTGGATCTGAAGCACCTGGTGATGATGGCATGCTGGCTGAATCTGTGACAACTGGTCAGAATGTCTGTACTTTCCACTTTTTTTTTTCATGTGGATTATTTTCTTTGTTTACTATACTCTGTTCTATATTTATAAGCAAAAATTATTTACCAATTTTACTTTAATGTTGTAACAGAGACTGACCTCTGCCTGTGGTGACGGTTTGCTGTTTGACAGCTGCTGCTGTTGTTTTGATTTTAATCTCTTGTTACTCGTAATGACCAGCCAGATTGTGTGGTATGATCCTCTTGTCTGGCTGTCTGGGTCAACAGAGCAGTTTGATTTAAAAGATAAAATCCATTTCTATAGCCTGTCTGCCACTGTTGCCAGGCAGGATGGAGCCATTCTGAAGTTACTCAGGCAAGCAAGACTTGAGTCTTTACAGTCAAAAGGTCATAAGTTACCACACACGCTTGGAAGGGATAAATCATACAGTGGTGGTCAGAATTATTGGCATCTTTGGTAAATATGATCAAAAATGACAGTAAAAATAAATCTGCATTGTTTATTCTTTTGATCTTTAATTCATAAAATTAGCAAAAATCTAACCTTTCATTGAAGAAAAATAATTGAAAGTGGGGGGAAAGTCACATTATGAAATAAATGTTTATATCCAAAACACATTGGCCACAAATATTATTGGATTTCTAGCAAAGGCGGTCAGGTTTTGATTTTATTTGTTGATATTTGGTAGAATCCATGATACCATGTATCTGAACAAAGTGTCCAGGACTTCCAGCAGAAAAATAGGCCCACAACATTAAAGATCCAGCAGTATATTTAACCGTGGGCATGGGGTACTTTTTATCCATGTGTGCAACAAACCCATCTGGTGGGTTTGCTGCCAAAAAGCTCTTTTTTTAGTTTCATTTGACCACAGAAGCCGGTCCCGTTGAAGTTCCAGTCGTGTCTGACAACTGAATATGCTGGAGATTGTTTCTGGCTGAGAGCAGAGGATTTTTCTTGAAAACCTTCCGAACAACTTGTGGGGATGTGGGTGCTGTTTGATTTTTTTTTTTTAGGCTTTCTGAGATGTAAGACTCAACTAATCTCTGCAATTCTCCAGCTGTGATCCTTGGAGAGTCTTTGTCCACTCAAACTTTCCTCCTCACCGCACATTAGGACGATTTAGACACACGTCCTCTTCCAGGCAGATTTGTAACATCTTTAGTTAATTGGAACTTCTTAATTATTGCCCTGATAGTGGAAATGGGGATTTTCAGTGCTTTAGCTATTATCTTACAGCCACTTTCTATTTTGTGAAGCTCAAGCAATTTTACTGCACATCAGAACTACAATTGTTCATGATCACCCTGGTGTGCTAAAAAATGGGAATATGAATGGGAATATACTTCAGAGATATTTTACTCATAAAAAATTCTAGGGGTGCCAATAATTGTGGCCAACATGTTTTGGAGAAAAACATTTATTTCATTATGTGATTTTCCCACCACTTTCAATTCTTTTCCTTCAATGAAAGGTTAGATTTTTGCTCATTTTATGAATTAAAGATCAAAAGGATAAACAATGCAGGTTTATTTTAAAGTCATCTTTGATCATATTTACCAAGGGTGCCAATAATTCTGACCACCACTGTATGATTGATCCATTCCAAGCGTGTGTGGTAACTTATGACCTTTTGACTGTAAAGACTCAAGTCTTGCTTGCCTGAGTAACTTCAGAATGGCTCCATCCTGCCTAAGGCAGCTTTAATCACTCAAGAAGGTTTTGAGCTGAAGCCATCTGATGTGTGCCCTCTCACCTACATAAACCATAACTGATGCATTTTTTTCTAGATCATACTTACAAGGATTATGACTAGCACTCTGATCAACATGGTGAACGTAATTTCACCAAGTACAACATATTCCTGAATCAACATCTTTGTTGATCCTGGAACAACATTCTAATCAGATTTGAGGGACAAGTTTACAGTTTATGTCAAGTTTAGGCTTACAACCAGGGTTAGGTGCTTCTACATCAGTGTATATCACCTATCATTTCCCTCTGATTTTAGGGATAAGTTATGGATAGGGTTAGGTTTAGAAGTAGAGATAGGGTTAGAACTAAATTTTAGAACAGGAATGTTGTTCCAGGATCAACAAAATATGTTAATCCATGGCATTGCCATGATTCTAGGGTGTTGTGGGTGGTTGCTTCCTCGCCCCAAGTCAAAAGTGCCAATCGTCTCTATTAAGAATCCCATTGTCATTGAATTTCAGTGGAGAGCTAGTGACGTTTTGCCACACAAGCTACAGCGACCCCTGGCGACAAGGTGAAGCCGTGCCCAGCGGCACAGCAAAATTGAGAATTATTTAACTTAATGCAAATGAAGGATGATTTTCGGGAACGATGACCAATAGGAGTGAACACTGTCAGTGAAGGTCACACATCACCAGTTTCGACTGCAGGCAAGACAGGACATAGAATGAAGTGATTTCTGGAGTGATTTCAATGTTCAATATGATTTCTCTCTAAACACAACAATGGATAAAATAAAATGTTGCATGGCAAAGAAACTGTTGACAGTCTTAGTGAGTTTGATTCATACATTGATAGTTCTTAATTACATGATGCAATGAGCAGTTTAGCACTGATGCCTTTCCTCTACATAATGTTTATTACAAACAAGAATATTTTGAATGACTTTTTGTAATTTTTGGCAGTATGAACGAGTTTAATTAGTAGGCCTATATTGATAGATCATTCATCTGGTTAATGATTCAATGCACTAGCACTTATGTAGTTTATAACAACACTCCATCCCTACTTGACAGTAAGTCTATGGATTTTTTCACCCATTTAATTGCCCACCAAAATCACCGATCATCTAATCACAAATCACAGAACCAATAGCACCACTCTCATCAACAGCTTTGGCTGGTTACCTGCACGTAACTACGCTGTTATGTTTCTTCACTGATGATCATTTAAAAGCAACTCAGTATTCTAACAAGCAACAATTTTCTGCAAAGAAATAGATTTGAAATAAACATTTTTTCTCCACACCTAGTGCCTTCAAAACATACCCAATGCACTAGCAGGGCACAATAGTTATTATTAAAGGTTTTTGGACTCTCAGCCAATCAGCATCATCTGTGGTTATGACTGGTGTTATTTTCCAGTGATTCCAATGTGATCAGTCACATGGCATTTATAGCTCAGGCTCACAAAATGAGTGGTCACAAAGTAAAGATGGCAGCATTGAGTATACTTCTGGTGCTGCATGTGCCAGCCAAGCAACTGCCATTGAGATGAATGGGCATGTTAACGGAAGACAAATCAGTTGGTAATGGCCTGTTACTAACAAGACATCAGCTAGAAACCCTAGCAACCATGTTTCGGTCCTGGTGCTACAGGAAACGCTGAACGACATCTCAGAAGTCCAGCAGCAGTCCAAGATCTCCACATTTCCACATGTTCGTACTGTACTATAGTTTTTTAATGGAAAACCACATCTGTGCGCAATGTGTACGATAAATCACCTTCCTCTCTATCGGAGCCACTGAAGATGGCTTTCACAGACCAGTTGCTGGCATCTGCTCTTACCGTACTGAATGCCCAGGAGTTTAATTAGCATTGGAGCCACCTGGATCTCTCTATGGAGTGAACATCTGAAACAAAAACAAATTCAGGTAGAAAAACAACCTGTTACTGCCTGCTGCTTTATCACACCGGAAAACACAAGAGGGAAGGAGGAAGATTGAGGTGCACATCTGCTAGAGTTTAATAATACCTTTGTTTTACAGGTCTGTTTCAGCAAGCATACACGGCTATAGTGTTCTGTAACACGCGTGCACACACATCTTCCTCCTGCACAGAATGCAAATTAATGGTTATGGTAACAGCAGGTCTGTATAGGTGGAGATGTCTGAGAGAGTTTGTGTGCAGTAGAGGGGCGCGTTAATGTGTGTGTTCACCCCGAGGCTGTGCGTACTGTCATGCATACACTCTTTAAAGCAACACAGAGGAAATTAATGGAGGAAATGAATTATGTCTCAAAACGATCGTCCAGACTTCACATCCAGGTTACCAAAGACTGAGAGAGTCAGTTCATCCCATCTTGAAAAAAAACCCCTCACGTATGTACAGACTGACAGTTAGTATAATAAAAGGAGAGGAGAAATGAGACGGTTCACAGCCTGTAGTTAAGAAGTTGAGGCCATTTTTATGCCACACTGATCTCATTCTCTCTCACTTTCTGATGTGCACAAATTGGATAGGTGTTATAGCACATGTGTGTGAAAACACCTTTCTCTGTCTGTCTCTCCCTTTGCTGATAAGTGTTTGGTGTGTGAATTCACCTGTGGTAAGGCGAAGGCGGTATATTCGGCGAATCAACAGGAAAGTACACTTGTTGAGTGCAAGATGTGTCAAATTTAACCGTGTAGGTAATGAAACCATTGGAGAATATGCAGTGGACCCAAAAAAGTATTTGAACACTTATGCCAAAATAATGCACAAAATGTTGGAGAAAATGTATTAAGAAAATAGATTTTCAACATAATTTAAAATGCTAATTAAATTTACATTTATATATATCTACATTTACATTAGATATGTATCAGTGGCGTGCAGTGGTGTTCTGAAATATTCTGAAACATTTTTTATTCATTTATTTATAAATCAAATGTAAATTCATGTATATTACTCTTAACGTTGTCACATTTTCCTTGTTAAATGAACATTACTTTACATCAAAAAAAAAAAAAAAAAAATGGATGAAAAAATTTAAATGGATGTTCTATTTATTAAAACAAAGTCAGTCTCATCAAGTTAGTTTTTAAGCATTTTTACATTTGTTCCAAAATAATAACTAAAGGCAGTAACAATTTAAACAATATATTTTATTTGTGTATTGATGTTCTTTTTAATAGAAATTAGACTATTTCTTATCATCAGTCATGCTCGGTAAACACTGTCTGTCACAGACACGAAGATGTATCTTTAATTTCACCAAGCTGATTGCACTAAAACCTCCACAGTTATCATGTTTTCAGGTCTTTTCAAGTTTTTGATTTTGACGTGACATTACTGGATGGATCTGGTGAAGCTGTTAGCGATCGAAATACTGATTTTGAAGATGTTGAAAATTGAAAAACTAGCCCATTATTTGCTGAATTTACTGGGAAATGAGCTCTGACGAGGACAGTGATGATGGCATAAAACATCTGCTCAAACGGAGCCCTTTCAAGCTCCAAAAGGTAACAAAATATGCTTTATTTTATTCTTCTGTAATTGTTACTCTAATATCAAAGGAGTTTTATATTATCATGACAGGTAGAGATCCATCAGTGTTAATATAGATCCGGGTCGATAAAGACCCGAATATGTAAGAATGATTGGCGAAACAGTCATGCATTTAAGGGTTAAGGAGAACTGACTTCATACATCCACTAAATCAAAAACTGCCAAAATTACCAAAAAACAAACAACAACAACAAAACTTTAGCATTTGTCATACAATGACATTTATACATTTTGACTGTGACATAAGTGTTCAAATAGTTTTTGGGGGGTCACTGCATGTCATATACTGTAAATGCATAATGGTAAACACTATCAAAGGTTCATAGGTTAGTGTTTATGGTGCATACCTCTGTCTGCGTATGTGTGTGTGGGCTGTAGGCTGAGCAGCTGGGGCCGTCAGTAATTCCTCCTCCTGAGGGGGTTGTTATTCTGCAGTTTATAGGACCATGCAGCGCTCCATTCCCTGGCTGAGACACCACCACAGAGACAGAGGCAGAGATGGAAAGACCACAGAGCTCATATGCCATTCCAGAGCAATCACACACACACACACACACACACACACACACAAACCAGCGTCTTTACTTTGCATACTGGAACTCATGCAACACACACCACCTGCATACACACACATTCACAAGGGCTAAATGAGGGGCTTCAATAGGCTGTGATTGATTAAACATGTCTAGCAGTGCTTACTCACTGAATGAACCTGAGAGGGAAAGTAATGATACCCCTCGATACCCACTGGAGCTGGCTAAGCCGCCCTCTGGGTAACGGTAATGTTTTCCTCTTGTGTTCCCATGGCCTTGCTGAAGCAGTGGAATGTTAAAAATAAGCCCATTAAAAGGTGGGGAAAGTGCTGGGTGAGGGATGGGTTTGTGTGTGTGTACGTGTACTGTGAGGGACAATAAGTAGGTATTCAAACTCTGTTGAACCTTTTGCAGCTGTTTTCATACACACACAGGGCCAAAAACCTGCCATTCTGGTGGCTTTATAACACTGTAAAGGCTTTTTAAAATTCTGCAAACAACCCTGTGAATAAAGATGTGTGTCATTAGCAGAACTAAAGAACTGACAGCACTGTACAACAATAACAATGCATTTAAAAGCATTTATATGCAATGTATACTATAGATTTTGAATGAAATGGATGTACTAGTGTGATCTATTAGTTTAAACGTGCCAATGTGCAATGATTTAAAGGTGCCCAAGAATGCTTTTTCACAAGATGTAATATAAGTCTAAGGTGTCTCCTGAATGTGTCTGTGAAGTTTCAGCTCAAAATACCCCATAGATTTTTTTAAATTAATTTTTTTAACTGCCTATTTTGGGGCAACATTAACTATGCACTGATTTTTTCAACGCGCCGCCCCTTTAATTTGCGTGCTCCCTGCCACACGAGCTCTCGATTATATTACAGCACATTTACAAAGTTCACACAGCTAATATAACCCTCAAATGGATCTTTACAAGATGTTCGTCATGCATGCTGTATGCATGCTTCGAATTATGTGAGTAAAGTATTTATTTTGATGTTTATATTTGATTCTCTATGAATTTGAGGCTGTGCTCCGTGGCTAACGGCTAATGCTACACTGTTGGAGAGATTTATAAAGAATGAAGTTGTGTTTATGAATTATACAGACTGCAAGTGTTTAAAAATGAAAATAGCGACGGCTCTTGTCTCTGTGAATTCAGTAAGAAACGATGGTAACTTTAACCTCATTTAACAGTACATTACCAACATGCTAATGAAACATTTAGATAGACAATTTACAAATCTCACTAAAAATATCATGCTATCATGGATCATGTCAGTTATTATTGCTCCATCTGCCATTTTCGCTGTTGTTCTTGCTTACCTAGTCTGTTGATTCACCTGTGCAGATCCAGACGTTAATACTGGCTGCCCTTGTCTAATGCCTTTCATAATGTTGGGAACATGGGCTGGCATATGCAAATATTGGGGGCGTACACCCCGACTGTTACGTAACAGTCGGTGTTATGTTGAGATCCGCGTGTTTTCCGGAAGTCTTTTAAACAAATGAGATTTACATAAGAAAGAGAAAGCAATGGAGTTTGAAACTCAATGTATGTCTTTTCCATGTACTGAACTCTTGTTATTCAACTATGCCGAGGTAAATTCAAATTTTGAATCTAGGGCACCTTTAATTTAAAATTAAATGTGACATTGCTATTGTAATATCATTCAATAAACAAATAGTTAATACTGACTTACATTTTAGATGTAAATGTAACACAAATCTGTTGCCACAGAAGCTTTAGAATCTTGACGAAGTAGCAGGAAACTGATATTTTTCAACAGCTGTTTTATGGATGCTGCGGATTTGGACAAACTACTCATTTTATGTACTGTTTTCTGCAAACTATAAGAAAGTAGCCTTATTCAGGCACTGAGATTGTCTGTTTTAGGATTGAATGAGTGGAGCCTTTGCAGACACGTCATGCTTGTCACTTGACCCACTGCAGCCACAATAACACTGTATGACAGAATTGACCCTTCGCAAAGACCCACCCCCCCCTAGTTACTGTTGCTTTGTCTGACAAGCCATGGCACTGTCTCGCCACATGCAGTGAAAAATACATCGCAGAGCAAAGATGACACTGACAACACGTCAACAGACCAGAGAGAGCAGGTTACTTATGATATTAAACAAAGTCCCAGCTTTCAAATTGTATAATTTTTTAAGAAATTTGAACAATAAAAACCGTTTTGTGGCTCTTTTAATGTGTCGTGACAGATTGCTGTAGCACCTCGTAAACCGATCATCTCTTCCTGCTAGTTAATTAATAGCATAAAATAAACATGAATGAACATGAGAAGAAATGTTGTTTCAAACGCGGAAAGACATCAGTACACACCATTTTTCAAGTTCAAGCCCACTGAGGTTAGTCTTCTAACTCCTGACTGCTTTGTCGGACAAAATGGCGGATTCGGCGTTATGATTGGTTAGATTGCTTGTCAATCAAACTCCCGCTGAAGGGTCAATTATCACTATTTTTTTTCTTTTTTCTTTAAAGGTGCCCTTGATTCAAAAATTGAATTTACCTCAGCATAGTTAAATAACAAGAGTTCAGTACATGGAAATGACATACAGTGAGTCTCAAACTCCATTGTTTCCTCCTTCTTATATAAATCTCATTCGTTTAAAAGACCTCAGAAGAACAGGCGAATCTCAACATAACACTGACTGTTACGTAACAGTCGGGATCATTAATATGTACGCCCCAATATTTGCATATGAAAGGTCATGTTCAAGGCATTAGACAAGGGCAGCCAGTATTAACGTCTGGATCTGCACAGCCGAATCAACAGACTAGGTAAGCAAGCAAGAAAAACAGTGAAAAATGGCAGATGGAGCAATAATAACTGACATGATTCATGATAACATGATATTTTTAGTGATATTTGTAAATTGTCTTTCTACATGTTTCGTTAGCATGTTGCTAATGTACTGTTAAATGTGGTTAAAGTTACCATCGTTTATTACTGTATTCACGGAGACAAGAGGCGTCGCTATTTTCATTTTTAAACACTTGCAGTCTGTATAACTCATAAACACAACTTCATTCTCTATAAATCTCTCCAACAGTGTGTAATGTTAGCTTTAGCCACGGAGCACTATCAAACTCATTTGTAACCAAATGTAAACATCAAAATAAACACTGTACTTACGCGATTAGACATGCTGCATGATAAACACTTTGTAAAGATCCATTTTGAGGGTTATATTAGATGTTTGAACTTTTTTATGTTGTTTAAGGCAAGCACGAGCAATTAAAGGGCCAGCAGCCCTGAATCGGCTCATTTATAATGATGCCCCAAAATAGGCAGTTAAAAAAATTAAAAATCTATGGGGTATTTTGAGCTGAAACTTCACAGACACATTCAGGGGACCCCTTAGACTTATATTACATCTAGGGCACCTTTAAAATATTCACAAACTTGCTTACCATGTCATCAACTATCTGATATTCCGATCCTCAAATATGTGTGAGTGTGTTTTGTCGTTTAAAAACCTTTATAAATGATCTTTATCTTGATCTATAACGTGAGATGGGCGCTGCTATCTTAGTTTGCTCTGCAGTCCTGTCAGTCAGATTTTACAATATGTGAATTCATCAGTTTCTCCAGAAATATATGCCAGTAAGTGGCTGGTGAACTGGGAGAATAATAGAGTAAACTTTATAGTTACTTAGGCCCATTATGTGTGTCTGAGATGAATAAATGTCGGCAAATTGTATTTGAATGGATTCTTTTGCTGCTTCTGCTGATGTCTGACATCAGTGTGTATTTTATAAACTCTAAATGTATTGTTTTACTGGTGCTTATGTGTATTTAAATGTCTAAAACCTTAAAAAAAAACATTATGTGGCTGAAAACACTGCATAATTATGATATATGACAGAGCTGAGCGTGTCCGTAATGCAGCCAAAGCGCGAAAGCACAATTTGAATCTGGCAGTTATGTGACGTCGCTGAACATTCGAAATCCCATATGTTGATTCATATGATATAGGCCTATGATCATGCCATGTGCCATGTCCATATTTTTTGTTAGCTTTTTAAATCCTGAAATGCCTGCCTATGGAAGCCCGTTTCCACCACTAAAAAAAACAACAACCCTCCACTAAAAAAAAAAAAAGATGAATTGCGACTTTTTATCTCAGAATTCTGAGATATAAAGTCGCAATTGCGAGTTTAAAAGTCAGAATTCTGAGATATAAAGTCGCAATTGCGTGATATAAAGTCAGAATTGCGAGATATAAAGTTGCAATTGCGAGTTATAAAGTCAGAATTCTGAGATATAAAGTCGCAATTGCGAGTTATAAAGTCAGAATTCTGAGATATAGGCCTAAAGTCGCAATTGCGTGATAAAAAGTCAGAATTCTGAGATATAAAGTCGCAATTGCGTGATAAAAAGTCAGAATTCTGGCTTTTTTTTTTTTTTAGTGTCGGAATGTTTCACTCGTTTGAGTCAGTTCTATTCAATGAAACAGTCTGAATCATTGGACATTCATTCTAAACAAAAACAGCAGCACTTAGTAGGCTACCAAAAACTACAATTTATAAGCTCCTTGGGCTCTACAGTGAAAATGTATATACATGAATATACAGTATATCATCAGAACCATGTTTTTTTACTTGTTGGTACCATGGTATTCTTTGAACCACCAAGTAGCCTACCATATAAATACCATGGTACATGAATTTGCTAACTATTAATTACAGCTGCCTATTCTCCTTCATATTTATAAAAAGCTTAATGTAGCAAACATTTGTCATGTAATTTTCTCTGAAGCATTTTTGAGAAGTAGTTGTTATTGTAGCTAGCTTAATTTTTGAGCTTTTTAAAATGACTCTTAGATTGTGTTTCTGCTCAAAATTCAGTTCAACATAATTGTTTTTGTGGAGGCCCCACAACAACATTTTGGATATCTCCCTTAACTGATTTGAAACCTTACAGTTGCTTAGATGTGGACCTGGTGATGTGGCGTAATGAAAATAAAAATTACATTCGGAACACTAGTTTAGCATCAAAATGCATTTTCAAGATATTACCAATCATCGCCCAACACTCAGTTTTGGTATATTATTGAGGACATCTAATAGACTTCCATTGTTTCTATTCCAACTATGAAATAGCAAAGTCTGTTTTTCTCTCGCTTAACAATACACTTCACAATGATAAAAAAAAAAAAAAAACTGCCGTCACTGCTTTAGAGGATCTTTTCTCTCTGTGTGTCATCTGTCAAAAGTTTGCATTTCAAATGACAATTTCTCTGTTGCTTCTGTTTAGGAAATATTTGGCAATCTCACTTTGCAGAGTCAAATATCTGTCTCCTTCCTTCCAGCCATTCTGTATTTACTCTACAATATTCCTTTCTTCCTCTGCTGGAAAAAACTGTCTACCCAGACTCTGATGTCCAATCCAACTATCTCAAGGTAACACTAACAAAATAAAACATCACATTATTGATGCTACAATTAAAAAAACTGATCTAGCAGCCCTTTCCGCTGTCTTTCACTCTCTTATTCACACACTCACACAAACCTTATCATTTCTCCCAGTGAGATGTGAATTTGATTATCGTCTGAATAGATAATAAGCACCAAAGATGATTTATAACGTCATTATCGATGAAGGCATTTTTACAGCATCAATATAATCATATTTCATAAAGTCCATTCCCTCACAACAACCGAACGTCCAACTTTCACCAACAATATTAAATGATCAAAACATCCCGAATAATTATTTTCAAAACAATCACTGTGTGGAAAGCGAGAGAGAAAGCCTTTTTACAGAAATGTAATTTGATTTTGCTGGAGGCAGATGAGTCAGAGGCTTTCGGAGTGCGGCAGGAGAAAGACTGACTGCGAACAGCCTGCAAAAGACATCTCTAATTTTCTGACAGTCATATGACTGGCCATTTTTAACCTGCCTTCACCCCCTCCCACAACTCCTCATTTGCATATAGGGAAATAATAACCGAGACGTGAAACTACAGAACGAATATGACGGGTGGTGTTGATTTCACCTTGGCTATACGAAACTTAATTGCGGCACGAAGGGAAATGTGAGACTTATAAAGGCCCGTCTGATCTCAGCAGCAGTTTGCACGCTGTTGCCAAATACTTCAACGGCGGCAGACAGCGCATCGAGACAAGGCTAACACCAGCTTTCATCAACCCAAACATGCCACTTATGGTGTTTAAACAAGCTTAATGGAAAATAGCATAGGTCCTTCTCCACATGCCCATTTGAAGGGAGATGTTGGTGGGCACTTCGCATTGACAATCTCCCTAAAAGGGGAGGGGGGAGGGCAGTATAGGAAGAAAAAAATGACAGGTTGTTGCTTCGTTTTGTTCAACATGATGGTAAATCTATTGTTAGGTAGATAAAGCTAAACAGTTCTTCAGGGTAGAATAATAACAGCCACTCTCAGCTGGTGATAAACAAGCACGTGCTCACAAAATGAACTCAACGACACCCTTCCTCAAGAAGGTTCTGGAACTTTTTGGTCTTGGAACATGATGAAATAGAAGATCTGAAAGCATGCAGGTGTGGAATCTCTTCACGAAAATATGATACGGTCTGTGGACTTTGCCATCGCATTTTCCAATCCAAATGAATTCAGTGTGGAGAAAGACAATGAGAGTCAGACTTCTTTCTTTTTAAAACCACAAAAAATAAAGAGGCAGAATATTAAATTATACTAGATTAGGGAAAGTTTTTTGATTCTCAGTAAGACAATTTAAATAGAGAAAATATTTCTCATTGTCTGACTGTGTTTTGTGTCAGTCAGGCTCAAAACTGCTGTCACATAAAAGAGATGTTTACCTACAAGATATGGAAAATGATCATTTTCCAAGTTTGACTAACCCTTTGTCAACATATGAAAGGATCCCAGAGTGATTCCATTTCATTAGTTGTATATCCTCTCACATCTATGATGGGAGATCAGGTGAAGTATACCTCACCAAAAAGGGAATATCTGCAGCATATGCAAGTAAATATGAACGCACTTATGCTGACATTGAAGCCAGCAGATTAAGTTTTGTATTCAGATCACCCGAATAGCTTGTGGGCAATAAAAGAGAAGTGCTCCAAACAGATGTGTACTGGGAGAGTCTTATTTGAATGTCTAATATTGATTAAATACACACCAATGGCATGCAGTGCTTATTAGTTTAGTTTTAGAACATTCTGAGAACTTTACACGCATCTTCAACGTATTTCTTAAGTGTTTTAATGCAGATTGTTGCTCCATTATTTGCATTTTTTTTTTTTTGCCGATCCTGAATGATGTATGACTCATGCTGGTCTGTTATTTACGGAAGAGGATTAGGGCCAAGCAATAATAAAAAAATAAAACCATCTCGAGATTAAAGTTGTTAAATTTCGAGAAAAAAGTCAAGATAAAATGTTGAGAATAAACTCGTTAAATTACGAGAAAAAAGTCGTTAAATTACGAGAACACATTAGTTAAATTATGAGAAAAAACTTGTTAAATTTTGAGAAAAAAGTTGAGATAAAATGTTAAATTTGAGAATAAAGTCATTAAATTATGAGAAAAAGTCGTTAAATTAGAGAAAAAATGAGAAAAAAGTCGTTAAATTACGAGAAAAATTACATTTGAGAAAAAGTTGAGAACAAATTAGTTAAATTATGAGAAAAATGAATAAACGTTAAATTACGAGAAAAAATTTCATTTTGAGAAAAAAGTTGAGATAAAATGTTGAGAATAAAGTCATTAAATTATGAGAAAAAAGTTAAATTCATTAAATTATGAGAAAAATGTCGTTAAATTTCGAGAAAAAAGTCAAGATAAAATGTTGAGAATAAACTCATTAAATTACGAGAAAAAACTCGTTACATTTTGAGAAAAAAGTTGAGAATAAACTCGTTAAATTATGAGAATAAAGTCATTAAATTATGAGAAAAATGTCGTTAAATTACGAGAAAAAAGTCGAGATAAAATATTGAGAATAAACTCGTTAAATTACGAGAAAAAACTCGTTACATTTTGAGAAAAAAGTCAAGATAAAATGTTGAGAATGAACTCATTAAATTATGAGAAAAAAGTTGTTAAATTACGAGAACAAATTCATTAAATTAGAAAAAACTCGTTAAATTTTGAGAAAAAAGTCAAGATAAAATGTTGAGAATAAAGTAATTAAATTATGAGAATAAAGTCATTAAATTACGAGAAAAAAGTCGTTAAATTATGAGAACAAATTCGACTTTTTTATTATAATTTAATGACTTTATTCTCAACATTTTATCTCGACTTTTTTCTCGAAATTTAACGAGTTTTTTCTCAAAATTTAACAGCTTTAATCTCGAGATGGTTTTATTTTTTTATTATTGCTTGGCCCTAATCCTCTTCCGTAGTTATTGCAACATTTTCCTGCCCCTTAACATGACTTTGAACAAAACAAACTGTTATTAGTCACTTTACAAGTCAGTCAGTTGGCCTGTTCCTACTTACATACTGTAAGTAGAAAAGTCCCTAGCCAACTGTAGTAGCTATAGTGGCCAGACCTTATTCCCTCTATCTAAAAAGTTTGGCTGATTAAACCATTTTAAGGTTATACGTGTTTTTAATGTATTTCCCATCACTCTCTGAGTGTTCCCAGCAGGCAATTGATGTTGAAATTGACATCAAACATTGATTCAAAAACAAATATGCAGATCATTGACGTCAAAAAGCAAAACTTGATGTCCATTTGACATCCACACACTGATGTCATATTCTCAACCAAAATAATGACACAAAAGTAATAAAATGTTGAAAAGAGTGAAACTTCTTGAGTTCGACACTTTTGACCACTCGGCTGTTCTCACAAACAAACACTTGCACTTCCTCTGCCGAAACCCTGACATTTAGATATTCAGTCTAACGCTCTCCAAAATTAGCTATTTTTGCCATATGAGCTTTCAACCCTGACATGGCACTGTAATGTGGTATTACCATTATTTTGTAATTACAGCAAATGCATTGTAATTACACAGAATTATGGTATCACTATAAATAAAAAAGGATATACTGTACAATAGTATTATTGTACAAGTAGTATTGAATTACAGTTCATTGTAGTAAATTAGCAAATCAGTATCATTTTTGGTAAATGTAATAATCAATCCATTGCTTCCATTTCAGCATGGGTAATGTGAATAAAATTAGAAAACAGTATGAAAGAGTAATTTATTTATCTTTGTTCGTTTAACTATTGAAGTTAAAGTCCACCCACAGCAATTTACAGTTGGGCACATGCACAAACAGCTACACACGGTTCAAAAGAAGATGTTCCATATGGATGCGTTTCGAGGCCTCATTTAAGAAAAAATGCTACATAAACTTAATCAAGCTGACGACGTACGCCAAACATACTAATCATTTATGTCAATCAATATGATGTCAAAAACATGACAATGAATTGATGTAAACTGAATGTCAAACATATTGGCCAACATTAAACCAATTTCAGTGTGGGATTAACTCATTTTCACCCAATTACCTCTGGAAGAAATTGCCATCCAAACTGAATTTAAAATGATGTTATACAGCATTGATCAAGTCTTGACTTGTATTTGACATGAAATTGATATCAAGGTGCCTGCTGGGTTTGACATGGTAATGATATGACAATGTTGATATGTTTGGTCTTGGCAGAATAGATCGGCTATGCTGCTGCTACTGCCTATACATACACGACACGCTGCTGTGAGCAAGTAAGACATGCTGCTGCTGTACAATATAGCATACATGAATTACCATAACAGATTCATACAGGTGGAGCTGGGGAGGGTGGAGGGTGTCTGAAAGTGCTCTGAACTGCTACAGAAAATGCTGACCAGAATTTTAAAGTTAAGCAGTGAGCTCATTGGCTACTGATACAGCAGGAACCAATCAGATGTGCCCTATAGAGAATGATGTGATTGCAAGCAGATTGAGTTAAAGACCTATCAGCCTGCGCCATATAGAGTTTTGTGACAGAACTTTGTATTTATACGGGAAAACAGTCTAACAACTGTCTTAGCTAATATAAGCTGACACCATTTTGCTAGCTTTTGTTGTCCAGCTAATACCCATTTTCAGGTGCTTCTCTAATTAGCTGATGTCACTTTTAGGATTATGGGTAATACTATATTGTAAATAATTTCAGCTAATTTTTAAAAATTTAAGTTGAAATTAAACTGATTTATTTATTTTACATAAGCATATACAGAATAAAATGAAATTATATGTACATTCAGCCATCACTATCACAAAATAAAGCCCAACATAAAGCATAGCTTGCATTGATTTTGCATCAATGACTGTCTGACTGCTCTCTATCCCACTTTGATGTGGTTTACCAATTATGTAACTTACTAAATAAATTTAAAATGGACATTAAATACTGATTTGATTTGAAACATTTATGTGAGATGAAAGAGACTGTGGAGTAATATGAGAGACATGACAGTTATACAGTTTTGGTGATAGACCTCGTCATTTTCACATACAAACAGAGCATCTGTCCCCTTTGCAGGTCTCTTGTCATTGACGGCTCAGACCGTCTCCAGCCATCTGCCACTGGGAAGATGTTTGAATCTGATTCAAACGCTCCTGACAGCTCTCTACAATCCCGGTCTGTCTATAGTAAAACATTCATTCCCATCAGCAGCTTTTGTGACTCGTGAGAGCTTTACTCTGGAACTTTACTTTTGGCAAGAAGACCATGCAAAGATTGTACCTATTATGAAAAAGATGAAAGCTCTTATGACAGCAAAAAACAGCTTTAAAAATCTTTAACATTACATGCTGGGCCAGGAACAAGAACAAATTAACAGAATCTGCGATTATGGCAAAATCATCAGAATATAAGCTAAATTAAATATAGAGTCAGATATATATATACAACACAGACCAGAAAGAAAGCTACACTTCCCAACACATCCACTTTTAATGAAAAATTGCTTTCAATGTCCAGAGCTACAAAGAATATTAGATCATTTATAGATAATTTATTCTGTCCTCTACTGTTTTATTGAACGATTCCATTTTTAATGTATTTCATTGATCTTAGCAGGGTTGTTTAAACAGAACCTAACGTGAGCTGTAATGAGAGTATTGGCTCAGGACATCTTGGATTTCTTGAAAGGCCGTCACAAGAAACGGCAGAGAGAAACAATCCCACCCAGTAACACTAGCGCTCGGAGTCCAATTCAAGGCCTTCTCAACCAAACAAACCCAAACATCACGTATTATCAGATAAACCACAACACTGAGTCAGCAAAGACTTCAGCCCTGATCACTGACATTCTGTGCCCCTTGCTCTTCCTTGATGGATGGTGACTTGCATTTCTCAAACGTGGCATTACTGTTAATGAGGAAAGATAGCAAGCATCCACATGACAGCACATTCCTGAACGAGCCACATAACTGACACTTCATGATATTATTTGGTTTTGGGGCTGTCAGGATCCAGAACAAAATAATTACGCACATGGATCATTAGTCAAGTCAACATCAAACAGGAAACAAACAAATGTGCCCTTGTATCTGCAGGGATCTGGGTTTAGACGGAGACCACTGCTGCTCTGTGATGCACAGCAAGCTGCTCTAAAATGAGAGTTTTGAATGTATGCATAGCTGAATATCTCATTCATGTGGTGTGATGCTGTTTCTCTACTTCTGTGTTCAGTATTTGCTATGTTTATGCTTGAAGTGAAAGACAAGATCACAGTGATATATTTAATGAGTCATGGAGGCACGCTATTTTTGAATCTCTGTCCATGTATGGAGGTTATGCGTTGGATTGGATTGTGTGTGGTCTAGTCAGAAGGGCTGTCTATAAACTGACAGTGTTTTGGAGACGGGACGCTCACCTCTCCTCTGTCTCCCCTCAACACAGCTGCACAGCGAGGTCAGGCGCTGAATTAAGACTGCAAACAGATTTCAATGGATTGTCTGAGATGAGATGAGCTGAACTTAAATGGGACTGGAATGGACTTGATGTGAAATTTACCCCACCAGTGTTTGAGTTTTTCCTGCAGGATCGATGTGTAGTGAAACTCAGTAGAGCTGGAGTAAAGAGAAATGTGTGTGTGGATAAATATGATATGATACGATATGATAAAGATGATAGATGAACTGACGGATGAATAGATGAGTAGATATTAGACAGATATATAAACAGACAGGGTAATAGACAGACAGATAAATAAATAAATGGATTGATGATAGACAGAGAGACAGACTGATAGAGACAGATAGATAGAAATAGGGACGGACAGACTGATAGAGAGATAGACAAAAAGATAGAGATAGGGACAGACAGATAGATAGACAAAAGGGCAGACAGACTGATAGACAGAGAGACAGACAGAGATAGACAGATAGATCGAGATAGGGGCAGACTGATAGACAAAGGTACAGATAGACTGATAGACTTCCTCACCAGTTGCCCCAACTATGAGGATATTTTATCCAAAATTTGAAATACTTTGCCCTAACTTCACAAAAGTAAACAATAAAACACAACTTCAACATTTATTAGGTGAAAAAAGAGATTGTATCCTACTAGCAGCAAGATACATTGATACCTGTCACAAAAAGAGGGAGGAGTCGACTAATCAGTAATGCGCTCTCACTCACACACACACACACACACACACAGAATTCTAAATTGTTCATAGAATTCTAAACGTTGATTGATTAATCGTTCTGCTTTTTTTCTATATGTACATGTGATTCACTGTATGTTGATGATAGAAATGCTTTGGCAATACTTTGTAACAATTGTCATGCCAATAAAGCACTTTGAATTGAAATTGAATTGATAGAGATAGGGACAGACAGATGGACAAAATGACAGTTAGACAGATAGATCGAGACAGGGCAGACAGACAGACAAAGGGACAGATAGACAGAGAGATAGAGACAGACAGAAAAATGGACAGAATGATAGACAGAGACAGATAGATAGAGATAGGGACAGACAGACAGACTGATAGACAGAGAGATAGAGACAGATAGACAAATGGACAGCCAGACTGATAGAGATAGAGACAGATAGAAATAGGGACAGACGGACTGATAGACAGAGAGACAGAGACAGACAGGTTGAGAACTGGATAGATAGATAGATAGATAGATAGATAGATAGATAGATAGATAGATAGATAGATAGATAGATAGGGACAGACAGACTGATAGACAGAGAGACAGAGACAGACAGGTTGAGAACTGGATAGATAGATAGATAGATAGATAGATAGATAGATAGATAGATAGATAGATAGATAGATAGATAGATAGATAGATAGGGACAGACAGACAGAGAGCTAGAGACAGAAAAATGGACAGATATACTGATAGGCAGAGAGATAGAGACAGATAGACAAATGGACAGAATGATAGACAGAGACAGATAGATAGAGATGGGACAGACATACTGATAGACAGAGATAGAGACAGATAGAAAAATGGACAGAATGATAGACAGAGACAGATAGATAGAGATAGGGACAGACAGACTGATAGACAGAGAGATAGAGACAGATAGACAAATGGACAGCCAGACTGATAGAGATAGAGACAGATAGAAATAGGGACAGACGGACTGATAGACAGAGAGACAGAGACAGACAGGTTGAGAACTGGATAGATAGATAGATAGATAGATAGATAGATAGATAGATAGATAGATAGGGACAGACAGACAGAGAGCTAGAGACAGAAAAATGGACAGACATACTGATAGGCAGAGAGATAGAGACAGATAGACAAATGGACAGAATGATAGACAGAGACAGATAGATAGAGATGGGACAGACATACTGATAGACAGAGATAGAGACAGATAGAAAAATGGACAGAATGATAGACAGAGACAGATAGAGACAGATAGAAAAATGGACAGAATGATAGACAGAGACAGATAGATAGAGATAGGGACAGACAGACAGACTGATAGACAGAGAGATAGAGACAGACAGACAGACTGACAGACAGAGAGATAGAGACAGATAGACAAATGGACAGCTAGACTGATAGAGATAGAGACAGATAGAAATAGGGACAGACAGACTGATAGAGAGACAGAGACAGACAGGTTGAGAACTGGATAGATAGACAGATAGATAGATAGATAGATAGATAGATAGATAGATAGATAGATAGATAGATAGATAGATAGATAGATAGATAGATAGATAGATAGATAGGGAAAGACAGACAGAGAGCTAGAGATAGAAAAATGAACAGACATACTGATAGGCAGAGACTGATAGATAGAGAATAGAATAGAATAGAATAGAATCCTTGAATTGAATAGATACAGACAGATAGGTAGACAAAGGGACAGACAGACTGATAGACAGAGAGATAGATAGACAAAGGGACAGACAGACTGATAGACAGAGAGAAAGATAGACAAAGGGAGAGACAGACAGTTGATGGATAGATGGACGGATGGACAGACAGACAAATTGATAGGCTGTCAGACAAACAGATAAACAGACAGACAAATAAATGGATTGATGATAGACAGACAGATCACACCAGTCACAAGTATCGTTAATCATACTTTATTAAATAATAATAATAACAATAAAAAAGAACTTTTTTTCTGTACAAAGTCTACAAACAACAATTTTTGAATGTTCTGACCAGTGCCGGGATCTCCATGTCTTTTGGTGTTGGCCTCCTGTCCCAGACAGACGAGGTAATACTATCACAGCTCTGCAGCAAAGCCAAAACAGGCCAGAGCTCCAAGGCACTTGGAAAAGAGTCAACAGAGTCCAATGAAAACCAAGCTGAATACACACAATCTCTCCCTCTTCATCGCTCTCTCCCCCAACAACTGAACAATCCATGTCTCCGGCTGCTTTCCGCACTCCCTAATAAGACAGGCCCCTCACCCCCCCGCTTACCCACAAGTCAACAGAACTCCCAGCGTGGCTCTGGGGAGCGAGAGGCCAGTCGAGGTACAATAAAGAAATTTACACACTCTTCCCCCATGCGCATACTCGCTCTATCGCTTTCTTCACCTAGAGGTGAAACGTACTGTGAAATTCTCACCCTTCTCCCAGGCTTACACCAAACCTGGTCTTGTTAGCCTTCATTTTCAGCAGCCCAAAATAAACCATGGAGTAAACAGACAGGTGAAATGAAAGAAAGCAAGCATAAGGCCTGACTCCTCCGAGGCCCCAGTGGCTTTAAACCGAAGGACTGGTGTTTCAAAATGGCTCTCCTCCAAAACAGTTTGCTTAAGGCTCGATTGTTTGTACATGAAAGTGGCTTGGGGATTTTCCAGCTCCTTCACCAAAGTCGCTCTGCCAGCTTGAGTCTTTGTTCCTTCAAGAATAGGGTAAAGAGAGAAGGAGAGAAGAGAAGAAGCTCTCACTCTCTTTCCACTCTCTTAACACTCTTTAGCTCAGTGGCTCTGAATCCTTAGCAATCCATAGGTTGCGATAAATAAGTTTGAAATTGTCAGCACAGGGTCTTTAACGCTATGCTTAGAAATCAAACAGTCAAAAGCAAAAAAAAAAAAGGAGAAAAAAAAGACACAAAAGACAATCCTAATACTTCAATCTAAAAGGATTTTTTCTGAATGTAATACAGCGTGTTTTCTTTCCTCACTGTCTAATGGCCACAACAAAAACATTATGCTACAGATTGAACTTATGTATAAAACATTCATAAGAGGCGTTGACACTTCAAAACAGTTGTAGAAAGTGGCAAAAGACGGGATGGGATGGGAACTTAAGCAAGTCAGCAAAAAGACACGAGTCTAAACTAAAGCAAATGTCCACAATATTCTAGGCCACAGCGTTCACACAATAGAGACCGAGATTTCACAAGCGATCTGTCTTCTAGTCCTAGTGCCTCTCTCTCTCTCTTCTAACTTCCATTAAGCATTATTAGATTGTATTTTTCTTTACAAATCTATAGCAATATACATTTCTTTAAAGTTCTTTTTCATTTTTGAAGGGGGGGGAAAGTCATTAGGTTGATATGTGTTGATCACTCCCGCTGAGCTGTCCACAGGAAGCCTCTACGCTCCCAGTGATCCTTCCACAAAGAGATCAGCCCTATATTAGCGGCACGAGGTCCATTCACAGTTTTGGATCAGGCCGGCACCAGTTCACGAGCTGACAGAGCGCCTCTCTGGATCGGCTCCCTTCAGGCCTCGGAGCAGCAGCGCTGCTGGTTGATCTTCACCTTGTGCTTGATGCCGTCGTACAGCTCGAAGTTGTAGTTCTCCAGTGTGGTGGTGCTGCGGGAGGACAGGCCGTTGTAGGAGCAGGTGCAGTAGAGCAGGAGACCGGCGCACACCGCCCCCAACAGAACACCCAGGGAACTCATGACGATGATGGTGACCAGGATGGGATCAAGGGTGTACAGCCAGGCATTGTCTTTCTCGGAGAACCGTGTCACCGGAGGTTCTCGTGAGGGGTTGGGCGTGGTCCAGTCAGGGAATGGGAACGCTGGAAATGGGAATAGAATGTTTATCAGTCGTTGAATTTTGCAAGTAACAATGTGACCTAAATAGCTTTTGGATAAAAAACAGTAAGAGCTGAAATAAATGCAACTGACTTCACATGCCATTGACTGCAAAACATGAGTTTTGGCTTGTATTCCAGTTAACATATAGACTGGGTAAACCCAGCCTGATCTGCCGGCGATTTGATTTCGCCCGGCAACTCAGTCTGGAAACCCGTACATTCATTTCTACTGCTTCTGGGAACAGTCTGTGATTGGGAACCGCTATTGGCGGGTATAACACGATGACGATAGAGAAGCGACGGCAAGCATGACCGTCAATCCAATTCCTTTTAACCTCTCGACGATGTTTAGTTTAGCAAACAAATCGCTCGAGTGGGTGTAAATACCACTCACTTTCGTGTTTTTTTTTTTTTTTTTGCACAACCTGCAAAAATCGCTTGATGCCATTGCTGCTTCTGCAAACCGCTGATCAATGCTACAAACCAATACAAACTAAACCTGTCTGGAGTTTTCGCGTCGCTCTGCAAAGTACGTCACCCGGATCGTTGATCTGATTGGTTGAAGGACTATCCAATTGCGTGAATAATGCTCGTTGATCACGCCTCTTGTGCAGTAGAAAATACATAGCAGACTCCCCAGACCAATGTTCAATTTTAAATTGAGCTTGGTCTGGTGATAGCCAGACAAGTTAAAATATCTATACATACTTAAAATGAGTTAAATTTACTGGAGTAGTGAAATTGTATTGAATAAGACTTGTTTTCTACTATTCAAAAGTTTGGGGTTGGTAAGATTTTTTAATGTTTATCTCTTATGTCCACCAAGGCTGGATTTATTTAATCAAAAACAGTAACATTGTGAGATATTATTACAATTTGAAATAACCGTTTTCCATTTTAATATATTTTAAAATGTAATTTATTACTATGATGACAAAGCTGAATTTTCAGCATCATTACTCCAATTTTCAGTGTCACATGACCCTTCAGAAATCATTCTAATATGCTGATTTGCTGCTCAAAAAACCTTACTATCAATGTGTTATCAAACAGTTGTGCTGCTTAATATTTTTAGCGAATCTGTGATACAGTTTTTTAATCTGGATTCTTCAAAATAACAGAATTTTCTTTTTTGATCAATTTAATGCATCCTTGTAGAATAAAACTTAATTATATTAAAATATTATATTAAACCAAAACCAAAAAAGTTTTTTTTTTGTTTATTCCACTGGCATATAGTTCATATAGCTCACTAAATTTTGTTAGATTAATGCCAAAAACAAGAAATAAATATATATCTGCCAATGTGCAGGCAAAATAAACTTCATTTGAGATATATTCCCTGAAATCAAGTCTTAATATGTGAGCTTACGATGTATTGGCCAGGCATTCACATCCACATTTGTGTACTTTCTGTTGCTGGTCTAAGACTCCATTTGTGTTTATTATTAAAATACACCAGTCTAAGGCTTGAAGGTTGATGAATAGATTTACCTTGACCAATGTGCTCTCTGCCATTTCTCTGATTATTTCCAAGGTCTTCGGGTCTTCGCTCTGTTTGGAAGACAAACACAACCCAAATGAAACACTCAATGTCAAATTGAGTTGAGGCTACATGAAAACAAGCTCTTTTGGTACATTCCAAGAAAACAACATGTGCATTATTGCTCCATGAGCCAGTAACAGCAGTGTGAGCACAAAATGGCCAACATAAATAGCAAAAACTGTACACTGATGATCACACAGACTTGGGTCATCAAATCATCAAATACCCATAAAAAAGAACACAAACCACTTTAGCTGCAGTTTGTAGAAAAATATCACTTTATTGTAACATTCCATACAACATTTCCAAGACCACGAAATTCAACAGGCTAAAATATACCTCATACTGTATGTATTTAAACAGGCTGAAAATGCTGTGTTGTAGAGAGAAAAGAAAAAGCTTATATAGATGGCAGGGTCAAAGCCCCACATTCACAAAGGACAAAAAAGTGCACAAAACCACAAACCCATCAGAACGTAATGCAAATTAAGCATAATGTCGACATAATGAACATCAAAAATTCATGTTCAGTAAACATGAGTAAATACTTCAATAGACCGAACTGATTTAATCAAGTTCAAATTCTGTAGGTGGAATATTTCACCTGTTTTTAAGCAAAACATATAGAGTATACAACCTGGAGGGTTTTTTTTTGTTTTTTTTTTGCACATTAAAATTCAGTTTCTCCAGACAGACACTTTAGACGTCTACCGCTTTTTCCTGTCTCTGTCTCTGAGGAGGGGTGAAAGCATATGCTGTTTTGTGCAGGTACTATCAGAGACAGACTTTTGGCATCATATGGGGCCCCTCTGAGTGCTTTTGCTCATTAATATCTTTTGAGAGACGGCAAAAGAAGAAGAAAAAAAAAAAAACTCCAAGAAAGAATGCTTACGACAGGCTTAAGAAAATGTAATCTGGTCCATTACCTAATTAGAAATATGAAATGGTTCAAAGAAACCCTCAAAAAACAAAATAGATTTAAAAACATAATATAATCAGCTATGATTTTTAAGCAACTCAGAATAAATAGTAAAGAGAAAAACTGAGAATGAAATTAAATTAATACATTCAGACTAAAAACAACATCCAGAATCACAATTGTTTAGTCTGAGTTAAAAGTCTGATATAAATTCATACATTAATCATACAGGCATATGAAACATCCAGGACAGAAAAATGCATCTTGATCAAAACAAACCAGAACGCTTGTTAAATGTAAGGAATCAAACGGTATAATTGCTCAAGACGAGACAAGACAATTTTGTTACACATTCAATTGGGGCAGGTGGGCCACAGAAACTCAAAGAAACGTGTTGCATATCGTATAAAATTCTGCCTTAAATGAGTAAGAGGTTTCTGGCTGCGCATCGGAGACCGCATGACTCAAAACTGAACTGAACTGATGTCTCGCATGAAAAGCTGCCGTGTGTCCCATCTCCCCAGAACACACTCTACTGTATAGAGGATTAGGTTGGAAAAGAGGAGACAATGCTCCACAATGTGCCTGCTGGGTCAGATGGTCTCTCTGGCTGTCTGCAAGGATCTTTCATGTGCTTTTGTGTTTCAAACAAACCCCTTCAGACCCTGGATTTTGCAGAGAAGGTCTATATTTAAAGCAGGCTTTTCTTTGATCTCGCCCTCCATCTCCCCACACATTCTTTCGCGAAGAGCAGATAAACGGGCGAGAAAAGGGCCAGCCCGTCCGTGATGGGGGATTATTTTCACCTATTGCCAGATGGAGGACATAACAAGATATCAGGATTTACTTTCTCCTTTCATCCCAGTTGCTTTAGATGAAGCCAAAATCTGACGTGGCTGCCTGACAGATGCTTTCAGTAATGGATGAAGACTCAGACTCTTTATGTGTAAAGAGAAAAATGTTTTGTTGGGGGAATTTCCATCCTGAGCTCTGATGGCGCCTATTTTGTGTGTTTGTTTGGTGCAGAAGAAAACATTGAACACTATGTACTTGGACAGAACATCTCAGACTATAGCATGTTTTTTTTTAGAGGTATACCACTACGTTTCAAGTAGCACATGAAAGAGATGAAGCGAATACTCGCAGCACACAGGGACAATTTTTTATGTGCATTTTAAAACGTTCTCCTGCATATATAATATGTTTTGATACATTAAACAAAAAAATCTGTAGCAAGATTGTCATATGCAAATAATGCTAATAAAACAAAATGCTAATTGTTTTTTTCCCTGTCTGCTATCAAACTCAACTGATAAAACGGAAAAAAAAACATCCAAAAATACAGATAAGAGGTTGGTTAATGATTCAGTATTGAGTGACACTATAGAAGGTGGACTTGGAGATGGGCTCCAGCTATCATGCTAACGTGCCAACTCACTCCCTGAAGCAAAATCAGCTAGCGAAGCGTTCCTGCACCGTCTAACATTTGGCAGATTTACAAAGCTCTCCACTTCTGCTCTTTTACAAGACTATGTGTAAATCAAAATCTCTGGGGGAACAACACACAAATACACACACTGCTTTAGTGTTAGCTATAAAAATAAAGTCAGTGCATCAGTTAGCTGCATATACACTTAAGTTGATCTCGGCTGAGCATGAATACGAAAGGATTAAATAATAAATGAGAACAGTGATCGGCTTGAACTAGCCCAATGCCACTGAAGCGTCTTAAGGCCAATGTTGTGTCAGTCGGTCGGCCAATCAGAGGAATAGGCTGGCTAAGGCAGGGTCATGTGACCTTTGCATATAGGCGGAAAACATACTGTATCTCTTCAGACGTATTCGAAGTGCCAAAGCCCCAGTGACTTTCAGAAAAGAAGAGTTTATATATAGACACATTGACAGATACTCAAAATGAACTCTCTGAAAAGGCAAACAGCCCTCAAAATGCTTTTAAGAAGCTTCATTCAATAGTCAAAGGAGGTACCAGGAGTTTAAAAATTCAGTACATTACGTGGTACCTAAGCCTTCCGCACATATCCTGATTCTCCAGCAAGAACATTTGTCCCAGAGTGTTTGACATTCATGCTTTTGTCTCTTTGAAGCTTCTTGTTGAACTCCTTGCGTGTTCCTATGTGCACATAAGATGCGGCACACATGCAAGGAAATGTTTGCCGGTTTTCCTTTTTGTTCTGACGCCTCTCTCCAGTTGCTGTTCGCAGGCTCTCCTCGGAGTTTGGCAATGCTTCCGAGTTCTTTTGACTGTACAATAGGATTGGTCATGAACAGGAGATTAGAGCTTTCACAGTAAGGTTCCCATCCACACATACAGCTAGAGAGAGAAGAGGGAAAGGGGGTCCCTGCCAGTCAGGATTTTGGCTGGATGTCCCTTCGGCACAGCAGATCCCCTCCTTCCCAGCACTGGAGCTCCACAAAAGAGTCACAGAGAACTCAACAACTCTGGTGCTTATATCAGTCCACATCTTCTTCGCCTCATCCTCAACTTTAAGGGGCACCACGCAGGTGTCCTTGTGAAATAGCGAGAGGAAGCGATTCGTCGGTGTCGTCTCAGCACTGGGAGCAGGGCTCTTGCTTCTCTAACCTAATCGTTAGCATCGGCTCCACCCCAGGTCCGGCGAGATTCCCGGGGCCACCGCTTCCGTACTGTCCTGTATACGTGCTCTGGTAGGACACAGAGTGCTGGCTCTTCTTGGCCGCCAGGTGGTAGCGATGGCAACACAGCACCATGACCAACGTGACGCAGCCCAGGAGGAAAATGGCGCCACCTCCGGCTATTACATAATACCAGTAGGTGGGCATGGGCTGCAGGGACACTGTCGTGTCAACAGTGGGGTCGCTCCAGCCAGGTGAGGCTCCCCCTGGTGGAGAGACACAGAAGAATTGGCTTGGGGTAGAGAGGCATGCAGACTGCATAGCTTCAAGCCATCTTGGATTGTATGTGAATGATTTTGCTCTGATTTGGTGCTGCATACAAACAAAACAAACACAGACACGCAAATGCACATGCACGTCAGTGGCCCCTTCGCAGGGACTCGATAACTATTCAGATAGAGTTTGTCCTTCTAAATCACATTAAGAATGCAGACATGTGTTTTATGGGGTGTGAACAGATGATACAGTTCACTTGAAATGTGCTGATGCATGGTGGAATCTGTGCTAATTTCTTATGCAATCAAATGTGAAGGTCATAAAAGCATATTGTGTCATAAGACACCAGCACCTCCTCTCAGCCATTCTTTTGTAATGCGGTATATTCAGGGTATAAAGTATGTGTGTGTGTGTGTGTGTGTGTGTGTGTGTGTCTGTGCACGTGCTCTGTAGTTTTTCAATCTAGGGGGAAAGTTCTGTTTTCTTGCATGCATGGATCTGTGCCAGCTTCATCTGCCTCAAGCCAAAGTCTTCCATGAACCCAACCCAGCAGTGCATGAAAACTGCTCACCCACCACATGTGTACACACACACACACACACACACACACACAAACCTCCACCAATCTCTCTTTCTATTCCCTCTATGTCCTCTTCCCCTCGTCTATGCATAAACACGCATGTAATCTAGGAATTTTGACTCTATGGGAACTGCTATGGGAAAACGAATCTACTTACACTGGGAATCATTTCCATTTCAATTAAGAAAAGGGGAGTTAGTTACAAAAGGAATTGGATATTAGTGGGCTTGTGAGCTCCACAATCATTTAAAATGGAGTGTATGAGGATTATTCCACTGCAGCTGAATCTGATTGACCGCAATCATGCAGCTGTTGGGGAATAAACATATGACATCCATAGCAGCACAGCAGCTCACACACACCGCCAGAACAATGCTTTTACAAGGATAAGGTGTACCATCCATATTAGAGTGCTTTGCTTTTCTCATTTAAGTGTTGTCAGTATAGCAAATTTGTGAATGTTTTTTCACCAGTTTACAACTCGTGCAATGTCACCCCAGAAGAACATGGTACTGCTCAGATATTGCTCTTTCATAGCTCAGCAGACTGAAATAGTTCTAAAAGAGTTCACAGTGATGATTTGTATCAACTGTCTCGGATGTTTCTTAAAATTCCATAGGGAAAATTATTTGTCTATTTTTTTTTTTCATTTTATATTCTGACCTGTGTAGCACCTTGAATAGCAATTTATGTATTTAAGATGCAATACAAAAAAAAAAAAAGCATAATTGGGATTTACTATTATTAATAATACTACTACTATTTACTACTATTGAAAAAATAATATTAATATTATTATTTCCTAATAATAATATTAATAAAAACAAATAATAATAACAACAACAACAATAATAATTAGGCAGCGGCTAAGTGTAAATTAGATGCTTTTTACACTAAGTGAAAATAGCAATATATTCTATTTACACTAAGTGACAATAGCAGCATTTTCTTAGCGATATGTTATTTACACTAGGTGAAAACAGCGATATATTCTATTCACACCATGTAAAAGTATCAGTTCTTTGAGATGCATCAATTAGATGCTTTCTATACTTTATATTGGCAGATACAATTTCCACCTCAGTATTTTTGTACATTAACAGGATGCAATAATATCATAAAGTGTAAATAATTATATTAATTAAAATTATTAAATGGATGCTGTCTTATTGGGAGAATAAAAACCCTCCCTACACCTTCCCCTAACCCTACCCAATAAACACTTTTAATATTATTAAACACTTGTTCGCAGTTTATTTCCACTTTTAGAACATTATTTTCATTTTTATTGAAAATAAATCCGAGCTCGGCAAAAGGCGGATTCAAACCCGTCAATTGCGTTAAAAGCCAGGTCTGCGAACATTACTCGCTACTGCTGCACCACTGAAGTTGATGAATTCTGCATGACTTTTTTAGAACTTGCGTGGTCCAACCAGACTTTGGTGGGCGGAGCAAGTGTAAATAGTGTTAAAAGGGATGCTATATGCACTTAGTATAAAAAGACACTATGTAATCGGCATTATATACTACTACTACTACTACTACTACTACTACTACTACTACTACTAATAATAATAATAATAATGAGACCATTTTTAATGATTACAGAGCTAATTATGTGGATAGCATTGCTTAGATAATTTGGTTTAGGAAGAACTTGGTGAGAAATGTTTTTGAAATGTCAAGGGGTGACATACACCAACTGAGTCTACAGGCCACATTTGATGATGTTTAGCATGACAACACCATATACAGTAACACAGCACATGATGTGAGGCTACAGATGCATGCTGGGATACAGCCCATGCTCCAAATGTCCATATGACAATAATGATGGTGAGGACAATAACCATGATGACGGTAATGGGTTGACATCAAGACACCAACGTCAATGAACGAACAACTAAACACACAAAATCGGTGTTGAATCTGACTCATTTAAACTTTGTTGTGCGATTGGAAACAGACTCTACAGAATCCCTGTGTGCTGCTGGTGTGAAGCTTAATCAAATTAACAATGATTATCAAAAGCACTTTAGGTGATGCAAGCTGCTAGGCAACAAGCAGGAAGCACAAACATTGGCACAGGAAATGACAATATGCCAGAAACTCACCAGTCATTTCAGGGGGGAATGCAGCGAAGGGTTCTGAAACAAGAAGGAAAAAAAAGATTGACAGAATGAATTGTTAGGTGCTGTGAATTCCACCCTTCTGATTGGCTTAATATATATCCTGATATCTCAGTGATATCTATCAGGTAAGGACATTTCCTGCATGATATTCATTACAATTCTTATAGCCCCTTTAACTACACATGTAAATTATTATTAATAGAACTCCCCAGCAACACTGTAGCTCATTACAAAGACAATTTTTGTAGAGGGGTCTGAATTCACAAACACAGGTTAAGGAGAAGAAAAAAGACAGACAGAGTGAAGAAGGGAGGAGAATAGGATTGGGCTGTTTGTCATTTGGCAAACTTTGCTGCGCACACACTCAGAATGCCAGAGAAACAGAATGGCAGTTCAGAATGTTTGGAATGCAGTCGCTTTAAAAGGGAACTCAGCAGAGAGGCAGGGGACAGATTTGGCAGCGACGCAGGGGCTGGCGCATGCACACCGAACAGCTTTAATTAATAAGAGCAGTCCCAAAGCCTTCGGCGGAAGCGTGTACGTGAGCCACTGAATGACAGCTCGCATCAATATCTTGATTCATAACTAATCTTACTTTTGCTGATCATTGTTTAAGTATAATAAGTCATATGACCTCAGAGGAAAAGCAATGTTTTGCTCAGTAAATAACCTTCACGGCATTGTGAGTGACTGGCCATGTAGCGAAGAGCTTTGTTCGACATTAATGTCTGTTCTGTGTTTGTGAAAAGCTACACCGTCGAGAGCAGGCCTGCCTGGTTATTCCCTGGCATGGCTCTGGAAAGCTCTGTTTACAAATAAGAGACGAGAAGGAAAAGAAACTAATGAAACATAGATTGGGATCAGAGCCCACAGGGTGAGTGTGGCCTAGTTTTCAGCTTTTTGTGTGAGCCGAGCACTTGAAAAACACTTTCTATGTGATTAATTTTTTTTCTTGGGCTTGAATGGGATGGGCATGGAAAGCTACAGTAAGAATGGATCGTTTGGTGACAGGCAGGGTCCAAAATATAGTTTTTGTCACATCTGACAAAAACTAGTATGGGGAACACATATACACTATTAACTATGACTTTTCCCTCAATAAACTCCTAATTTACTGCTTAGTAAGGTAGTCGTTAAGTTTAGGTATTGGGTAGGATTAACATTGTAGAATATGGTCATGTAGAATAATATGTGCTTAATAAGTACTAATAAACAGCCAATATTCTAGTAATATGCATGCTAATAAGCAACTAGTTAAAAGAGCCTAAAATAGTGTTACCAAAAACAGAAACTATTTTGCTGTTTTTTTAAATAAAAAAATAAATATTTAAAATATAGCAATAAATGCAAATCCCTATGACAAATGTAATAATTTAATCTGACTTTTTTTTCTCTATTTTATTTTTGTAATTTAAGTTAATTTTCATTTTAGGCTTAATTTAAAGAAAATTCCCCTTTGTTTACTTGTCAAAGCAAATTTTGCTTGCATCTGGTGCTTGGCATTTTGGTCCCTGGTGACAAATATGGTGGATGATGGCTGACAGAGAGAAATAAAGCAAGACAAAGAAAGATCCAGATGTTGATACTTACGTGTACACTGCTCAAGCTCCATGCTGGAGCTCATATGGATGTTGTCGACCCAGATGTGCCCTCGACTGCCTCGCTCAAAGAAGCCCTCGATGACAACCTTGCAAATTTAAAGCAAAAGAAAGAGATTTAAAGACTGTACGTTTCCATCAGCACTGTTACTGGTGTCAATTCACATCCTGTATTACTCTCAAGTCAATGTTTATCATTATATATACATGGCAACACTATTAACTACAACTTTTCCCTGAATAAACTCCTAATTGACTGCTTATTAATAGTTAGTAATGTAGTTGTTAAGTTTAGGTATTGGGTAGGATTAACATTGTAGAATATGGTCATGCAGAATAATAAGTGCTTAATAAGTACTAATAAACAGCCAATATTCTAGTAATATGCATGCTAATAAGCAACTAGTTAAAAGACCCTAAAATAAAGTGTTACCATATACATCACGGATGAGTATCTATGCACCTGATATTCTTTAGGGGACTGAGGCAGGATGGTCCGGCCTTCCCTCCACATGGGCCCCTGGTCTCCTTTCAGTGCCCAGAGCAGTGTCTCCTCCTGGTCATCGTCCCGGAGCAGCACACGCAGACTGTCCTGACCTTCACCCTGAAGCTGGTAGTAGAAGAGCAGACAGACGGGCCGACGCTCGGGTCCCACCGATGGGCTCATTAAACGTGCGCGCTGCGGCTCTGACTTGGGACTCGCCTCCACGTACAGGAAATTCCCAAAATCTGTAGAGAGAAAGAAACAAGTGCTGATGTTAAACATCTTTTGTTGGTCCTGGAACAACATTCTTGTCAAAGAAACATGTTCCAACAACTTCCCAACCCTAATCATTTCCCTAAACCAAAACCTTAACCCTATACTAACCAGGATATAGATCCAGGAACAAGCCTTAACTTAGAGATCTCACTGTAAGCCAAATTTAATTCTGTTTCTTTCTCGCCGTTACATTGCACTGAACAATCTGGTATGTTTTTTTAGGTTGCTAAGTAATAAATAATTGAACCATTATTTTTTAATGGAGGGAAGGAAGCAGAAAATAAGCTCAGACATAAAAGCACATCCCCCCCTGTTTTCAGAGGAAAGAGTCCTTACAACAATCTCTGTCAGATCCCACTGTGGATGTCTCAGTAAAGCGGAAGAAAAATGAATGGGAGAGGAGAGGAAGAGCGGAAAACAACAATCAAAGAGGAGGTTGGGAAACACTCTGTGAGTGATCTGACTGGACAGCATGGCACCAGAAATGATCATCATTACCCATGCTCCCTCAGCTATAATTCGAATGCTCCTACCTTCCACTGATGTATAGAGAAATGGCATAGTCATTTCCGTTCGCCCTACTTTGACACATTTCTCATCCCAAACTTATTGAAAATACAGCACTGAAATCAGAGATCAGATCGGGCTGTCGCTGGTGTTCCTTTATGAGATGCCTAAATAGATTATGCACTTAATTAAAGCAAAAGAACTTCCTCTGTTTAATCTTGGGTATACATATAGGAAAATGAATTACCCTTTCACAGGGAAAGTTCACCGTAGCTCAGACGCAGTTTAGCTTAGGTAGATGTGCCTGTGAGGTAACCAGAGGGCAGGGAAAGGCACTTCTGGGATTATTGTTTTTTAAGTGGAACCTTCTACACCTAAAGTTAATTAGGCTGACTGCGTATTAACCCTTTCTGGTCCTCTGTTTTTCCGTTTCCTGGTTAAATCACTGGGGTATGAACACTCTGGAATGCTCAGAGATCTGTTCCAGGAGCCATGGGATCTACACGGCTTACTGTGATGTTGGATCGTTTTATGGGAGTGAGCTGTGCTATAAAGTGAATGAGTTGAGCAGCTCTTGTCCGGGGATGGTGGGAAGCCAGAAACATACTATGGAAGTCCGTTTCCACCTTGGACTTTGTGACTGTTTATCTTGTAATTGTAATTCTTAATGTGACTTTATATCTATTTGTTTTTTTACTTCTGTCCTTTACTGAAAAGAAACAGGCTTCCATACAAAACATCTGGTCGAATCTGGCAGTCAATGGAGAAAGTTGCTTTTTGGCCCCAGATGATGTATGTACATCATCTACGAGCTGGGGTTTACCAACCAAACCTTGACCCTTTGACCTTAAAGACTGTAGATACAGTACTAAAGCATTAGTTAAAGAATACAATGTGTGCTTGTGTTATGAATTACATTCAGACACATTTTGGAAACCAATTATGTGTAAAATCGAGTTTGCGTATCTAGAAGTTTTGTGTTAAGGGATCTACATAGTTTGTTTGGAGAAGGTGAGGAATGTGACGTGACACCCCTGGTGTTAAAGAGGGAGAGAGAGAGTGTGTGTGTGAGAGAGAGAGGCGAAAACCTTAGGCTTGGGGGTTCACTTGGTTTGGGAATGGTTAAAACAGGAGAGGATTCTTTCCTCTTGACTACTGGAACTCTCTTTAAATCCTGACATATGGAAAACAGTGCAAGATTGTTTTAACAGCCTCACAAGGCAGAGTACTCCAGGAAAGCAGTGAGGACATGGAGAACTGTGTGTGTGAATGTGTGTGTGTGTATGGTTGGTTTTTGTGATTTATGAGGACACAAATTTATATAATGACATGGATATTACACTGGTATTACGACATAAACATGAAAGCACATTTTATGAGTGCTTATATTTAAAATAGCTTTAAAAACATACTAAACAATGTTTTATTAAAAATGTAAAAATGCAGAATGTTTTCGGTGATTGGTAGGTTTAGGGGTAGGGATAGTGTAGGGGGATAGAATATACAGTTTGTACAGTATAAAAACCATTAAGCCTATGGAATGTCCTCACTTTGATAGCAAAACTAACCTGTTTGTGTGTGCGTGAGTGAGTGTGTGTGTGTGCATGCAGAATTAGTGAAGCACTCATCTTTTTTTCACGTAGGGTTGATAAAGGTCAGGTAAGCTCAGGGATGTGAAGAGAGGAACAAACTCCCAGAGGAAGAACGAGGATGGACTGAGAGAGTGACAGATACTATTCCCAGATTTCAACCATCACATTAATTACACACCAGTAATGAGATGGATGGATGGAAAAAGAGAGGTAAGTGCATGTGTGTGGATTCATAAAGAGGACAAGGGCAAAGGAAGGTCTAAAAATGTATTTTGTGCAGTACGGTCACAGTAGGTCAGCATACATCACAAGACTTCCTTTTAATCCTTCTTCTGCAGTCCCTGTTTATTTTCTCAACAATTCTTATTAATCAAGTACATTTGCCTTCTTAAAGTTCCTGATATTCCCAATGCTATCCTAAAATATTCACAATGTTTTTGTTTATGTTTGAAGATATTGGTGCAAACATTTGTTAGTTTGTTTTAAGCTATGTAATAACTTTTATAAAGATGTACTTACTGTCAGATCCCAGTGTTAGATCCAGACTAGGACTAGAGGAACTATAGAGAGACCACTTCAAATCAGACATGGGGTCGTGGGTCCATCCACACATACTCTGCTCAAAGTCACACAGACCACCCAGAGATGACAGAGTGGTGGGAGCTGGGAAAAAAGAAAGAGCAAACCATACTCATTTTCCATGATCTCAGACCCTGTTGCAGGCTCTCCAATAACACACACATACTATATGTGTCCTCTTTTCCTGCTTCATGAAATCATTATACATACTGTATGTCTAACTGCACAGCGTATTTAATTAAACCTAACCAGTGCTGTTTATATCCAAGCAATACTTTGTGTAAAACTGTGTCACAATTTGTCTCATTTTACAAACAGAGATTCCCCTCTCACTGTATTTATTTCCAGTTTCATTGTACATAGCAGATTCCTGTTTCACTGTATGTGCACAGATTCCTGTCTCACAGTACATGTGTAATAAAGGCCAGCTAGTAAGAGTTGTGCAGATAAACCTCCCTTGTTAGCGTGCCCACCTCCCACACCGGAGACCCGGGTTTCGAGGCCCGCACAAAGCGGGGCGAGTAGGACCTGAGGGGTTATATTGGTGCCGTGACCCGGATGGGAGTGAGGTTTGTAATGGAGGCCAGCTAGTAAAAGCTGTGCAGATAAAGCTCACTCCCTTGCCTCAAGAGGCACACTAAAAACTGCAGCCTTTAAGGGTTAGTGTCGGTCGCTAGTGCGCCTCTTGAGGCAAGGGAGTAAGGTTAATCTGCACAGCTCATATTAGCTGGCCTCCGTTACACTCACCCCCCTAAACCTCACTCCCACCACTGTCCTCACTAGTCACGGCACCAGTGTAACCCCTCAGGTCCGACTTGCCCCGCTCTGTCTGGGCCTCAAACCGTGGTCTCCAGTGTGGGCTGTGGTCTTGGTCTTTAGCCTCCTTGTTAGCATGCCCGCCTCCCACACAAAAGACCCGGGTTCGAGGCCCGCACGGAGCATGGCGAGTAGGACCTGATGGGTTACATTGGTGCCGTGACCCGGATGTGAGTGAGGTTTAGGGGGTTGAGAGTAACGGAGGCCAGCTAGTAAAAGCTGTGCAGATAAACCTCACTCCCTTGCCTCAAGAGGCGCACTACAAACTACAGCCTTTAAGGGCTAGCGTCAGTCGCCAGTGTGCCTCTTGAGGGAAGGGAGTGAGGTTTATCTGCACAGCTTATACTAGTTGGCCTCCCTTACACTCACTCCCACCACTGTCCTCACTAGTCACAGCACCAGTGTAACCCCTCAGGTCCTACTCGCCCTGCTCTGTGGGGGCCTCGAATCCTGGCTCCGGTCTTTAGCCTCCTTGTTAGCGCACCCACCTCCCACACCGGAGACCCGGGTTTGAGGCCCGCACAGAGCATGGCAAGTAGGACCTGAGGGGTTACACATGAATGTTTACAGTCTCACTGTATGTGAAAGACTGCCATTTCACTGAATGTGCACAGGTTCTTGCCTCACTCTACATGACAGATTCCTGTCTCACTGTACACTGCAGTTTCCAGTTTCATTCTACGTAAGAGACTGTTGTCTGTCTCACTGTATGTGACAGATTCCTGTTTCACCGTACTGTATGTGCACAGATTTCAGCCTTACAGTATGTGCACAGATTGGCCTTGCTGTTGCTGCTTTATTAACATGCAGACACTGACAGTCTCATCTACATGGAGCGCCGTGTCTCAGCATTTAGCGAGCCTCCATCAGCCATCCATCCAAAGGCATGCTGCTATGCTAGTTATCATAATGTTAGCGTTCATGCTGCGAGCCTCTACTCATCAACACATAAGTGTGTAGAAATGGAGGGGCGGCAATCTGTTATTAGAGCTCTGGGAAAAGCAAGGCTGCAATTACACAGCAGAGTACTGTAAATAAAAGTGCATGTGTGATATACTGAAATTGCTTATATAAACATTCGTTAATTAGATATGCTCTACTAGATATTCCCATTACATGTCAGCCAAGTACTGAGTCTTTGTAATATTTATTGATCTGACTGTATATATTGATATTCACTCTATACAGCAAGATATGATCTTGTACACTAGTAATGTATTCTGCAAGTAAGGTGCTCTGTTTGATTACCTGGTGTCCTGTGGGCGGTACTTGTCGCTTCCTGAGGGGAAAGGGTAGGCGTGGCAGTGTCAGGAATGGTGGTAGATTCTAAAAGAAAGTAAAAAAACAGTACATTTTAGAACTAAGCCTGAGACTAAGAAAAATGTGTAAGGCACAATTAATGTTCTCCAAAGAAGACCATTGTACCAGTGCTGATGAATACGGAAATCTCCCTAACCCAGACCCACACACACACATAGTGTCTGGCAAACACTCCTCAAATACGAAATGACAGAATAATCATGCATGATTGCACACAGGCAAGCATGCACACCAGCATCTGTCCCCCCAAAAAGTGGCCACAACCACCAGACACACGTAAACCAGACTGAGACAATTAAAAATGTGCACATGCACCACATGTGCACATTGTGCGTTTACAATAAGAGGAATATTAGAAAACCACAACTAGAAAAAAATTCTGAGCATCTGAGAGCTATTTACGGTGGAGAGAGCATATTCTGTAGATGATAGCCCCATCACCACTGCCATTCCACCTCAGACAACTGTAGTTACTGTACCAGTTACCCACAATGCGTTTAAAAGTGAAACCATTGCTGCCACAGCTATTTTCCATGAGTCACAAGATTTCTAAAGACATTCCCTCCTCTGACTGTCTCTCGCTCGCTTTCGTTTTTACACAGCAACATAGTTGACTCCTTAAGCTTTATTTCTGTTCTTTCCCTTCACATCTCTCACCTATAAGCGATGTGAGTTTTGGCCAAAATGACAAGAGAGACGGCAACAAAACTTTCAGTGTCGGTGATTGCAACAGCACTCTTACATGGTTTCTGCGGTGATCATTTGTGATGACAGAAAATGTTAAATCAGCCGTTGCATCTCTCTTTGTTCCCTGCGGGGGATCAAGCGAATGAAGATTTAGAGACAACGAGGCGTAAATGAGTAATGATTGTCAGCTCTTAAAGTCATTAATGTCATTACTCTTAACAATTCCCTGCTTAATTGGCAAATACGTGAGTGGCGTAACACTAATCATGTAGACACTTTAGCACAACATGAAAAGGAGAGGCCTACTGTAATATTAATATGTTATTAATTTCTATAAGCGGGTGCGTACATGAAAGGGATGCACCAGCTGGCTGCTTCTGACATTAAACTCTATTAATTTTCTGCCCTTTACAAATGCAATTAACCTCCCAGCAAGTCCTGGATATCTGGGAACTGAGAACTCTCTGTCAGGTAACACACCTTTCATTCTTTAGCTTCACATACATAAAGTATGACACATTTGTGTCCCATCTAATGTACAGTACTGTTTACATGTCTGGGGTCAGTAAGACTGTACGTTTTTGCAAAGAGTTTTTGATTATGCTTTTTAAGGCTGCATTTATTTGATCAAAAATACATTAGTATTGTGAAATATGACTTTATATCTGTGATGGCAAAGCTGAATTTTCAGCACCATTACTCAGTCTTCAGTGTCACATGATCCTTCAAAACATATTTTTTAGGCTTCTTTGATTAACAGAAAGTTCGAAAGAACAGGATTTATTTGAAATTCTTAGGCACGTCAGTATTTTCCCTCCCAAAAAAGGGTTCTAAGCAGTTATTTATATCTTTTGCTGTTGTGTACTAGTAGGAAATATCAATTCATATTTCCAAACAATCCTTTTGCCATTAATTGTAATAATCCAGAAAGATTTTTGAATGCACAATAAGTCTAACAGCCGGTGCTCCACATGGATATCTGATCTCACCATCATCGAATCCGTCTGTGATTAGTAGTATATATATATATGTATCCATTAAAGGTTTGTTAACAGGGAGGTCAAACAGCCGATATGAGCACAAGTGGTCCATCATAGTATCACAGGCTCGTTCAACAAGTCTTATCATGTACCTCTCAATTAGCATAATCTTTAACAATATTTAATATTATTTACACATTTTTTTTCTTGGACTAACACCCAATATTCCTCTTAACATGATTTCTATTTACCCTATGTGATATATGCTGCTAATTTCTCCCTATACCTGAAGCTCCAGCTATGGATCAGAGCAAGACACGGCAATAGATTTCCAATATGCTCTAAAGCTCTACTGATGCAGCCAATTGATCTGGATCCCAGAACTCTCTGGGCGTCGCCTGAGATTTCCTTCACAGCCTGATAACACATTAAGGCCATGAAATGTTTCCAAGTCTCAAAGACAGACCAGATATTTACAAGCAAGGGCTAGTTTTGGGGTCAGTCCTCCACACCCTGAAGGATTACCTTGTTTTTAACCTCTGTATTCAGGGCACAGAGCGGAGTTAGCCCTGTTTCCTACCTCATGGGCCCCGCTGAGCCTCGGCAATCTCTGACTCAGCATTTTCATAGCAAGATGGAAAAAATGTTCAATTACATAGAAAGCCTTGGAGTAAATGTGCCCCTGGCAGGCAGACCGGCCATACTTCAGCGCCTGACTGAGATCTTGAGCAGAGACTGCATAACAAGGAAAAACAAAGAATGATTTGCATTTGGGAGACTGTGTGGAGTAACAAACAGAGAACGGGAGTCAGATCGGATCAGCAACTGTGAAAGTGATCATCAAAAGCTGATGTGAGCGAATTATAACAATGTGTTCAAGTACACAACCACATTAACCGAAATATTAAACATGCTCCAAACATGCGCACGCACACAAACACTGATGCTTATTCAAAGGCAAACTAATTAAACATTTCCAACTTGAAAGACGAGGCTTTTGGCCTCCAGAATTCAATAACAAAGCCGTTTTCCAGCGGCACTGAACTAATTAAAGCTTTTGTCTCTGTGTCTTTTGAACACAGAAAGTAACAGAAGGTTTATCATGTTTATCTCTCAGCTAGTAAATTCCCCAAATACAAACGCACAGATACACTGAGTTCAGACAGGCCTGTGTGCTTGGCCTCTGATAAGGACTTTCCTCATGAGCGCAGTTAAACCAACAAATCATCTCCAGGTGATGAATATCAAATATGCTTCACATGCCTAGAAATATTCAAGCCATAAGTGTTAATATTCACATCAGATGTCCTCAGAGAACCTTGCTTCAAAACAACAGCGGCTATTAAAAAAAAAAAAAAAAAAAAACTGGCTTGATAGAGAGTGAATACTTATCACAAACTATTCAAATGTAAGAATAATAAACACTTACAAAATAAAGAAGAGTCATCTTCAAAACAGTTTTTAAGGTTATACACTGCATAACTTAATGCTACGGCGAGTTGTTTAGCACCAGATAACCAATCTTAAAGCTTGCTTCATTAAATATTAATATGCAGTTGTGTTGCGTTGGTTAATCATGTTAAACAACAATGGAAAACCAATAACTGGAGTGATTACAACACAGTATTATATAGAATTATGTTTCATAAGATTTCAAGAGATTAAAAGATTTCAAGATACAAGTTGGTGATGTTATATGAATTCATATATTTGATTCATATGATTTTTAGAAGAAAAAAAAAATACAAAGCATGAACTAAGTCTGTGGGGCATAAGCAGATCATACAAAAAATGCAAAATATGAATTGTCATGAGAGTGTGATGGAAAATTCTGCCATCATTTGCTCACCCTCATGTCGTTCCAAACCTGCATATCTTTTTATCTCTTATGCAGAACACAAAAGATGATATTCTGACAAATTTATATTTTTTTGTCTTTACAATGAAAGTCAAAGGGGTCCAATATTGGACTCCATTGGCTGTCATTGTTTGGACAAGAACAGTTGAAATATTCTTCAAAATATCTTCATTTGTGTTCTGCAGAAGAAACAAAGTCATACAGGCTTTGGCAGAATTTTCATTCAGTTTCCAGTAGGAGAGCTGTACTGTACACTGGAAAGACCAAAGTAGGCACGTATTATATAATAATGAGCAGGGAAGACATGTTGTATGGAAAAAGAGGAGGGGAGGAGATTAACCTAAATATTTACACTGGGAGGATATGAAGAATGACATGTGGGCTTTGTGGGTAAATGCCTGTGTGCAAACATGGGTTGTGTAGGGGGACTACACTAAACAGAAACATGTGGATGAGAACTTCAAAGCGCCAATTCAACTAGATGAGGGGAGCTGTCGTCCTTCAGCTCACATGCATCCATCCTGATAGAGAGATCGCAGTGAAAGACGGTGAGGGAGACCCTCGGTTTTGGCGAGAGAATGAGGTCGAGCCAGAGAGCAGAGAGAAGTGATTACACTCTCCTTGTCAAAGATGAGAAGAACAGGAAACAATTTTCCATCACATCTCCAGCTGCCCAGGCAAGGAACGAAGAGTGGAATGCTGTGTCCTAAACCACACCCACTGTTCCCTTGACGGACGGCCACAGGCCTCTCCCGCACATCTGAGAGTGATCAGTGAGCACTGCACATCCTGAGTTTACGTTCTCTCTTTTTCAGGTGTGTGTCATTCTTGTTTACCCATGTATGTGATGAGTTTACGCTGTCTTTAAATATGAGTACCATGCGAGAGTAACAGGTTAGAGCAGAACTGAGACTCAAGTGCATTTACGTCAGCTAACTCAACAACAAGTCAGGAAAGTCAGCTACCTCAAGGGGTAAAGCCCATTGCTACTTCATATCTAAGCAAAAGGCATAAAAGTACAGCTCCTATATATTGAATGGAGAAAGTCTTTCAAGATTACATTTCAAACCATACTTTAATTCAAATTATTTTCAATGGAATTACAACAATGGTATAATAAATTTTGCTTCTTAAGCTTAAATTATGCTGTAACAGGCTGGTTTAAAAAATCTGTCAAGAAGGCTTTTGGCTTTTTTAATTGAAAGGCAGGACTTCCATTTCTAAAGCTGAGTGGAATACTTTATTCAGCACGGATGCATTAAATTGATCAAATGTGACAGTAAAGACATTTACAATGTTACAAAAGATTTCTATTTCACATACATTGTTCTTTTGATCTTTTTATTAGTCAAAAAATCCTAATATATATGTATATATATTTGAGGTCCCACAAAAATGTTTCTTGAGCAGCAAATCAGCATATTAAAATGATTTCTGAAGGATCGTGCCACTAAAGACTGGATATATATATATATATATATATATATATATATATATATATATGTGTGTGTTTGTGTATATATAGATATACACACACACACACACACACACACACACACACACACACACACACACACACACACACACACACACACACACACACACACACACACACAGTCAAACCAAAAATTATTCAGACACTAGATATAATTTTTTATTATTTTTTTTTACTAGTGGGTGCAGGACACTATAGTTCATTTATGTAAGTGAGGATAGCAAAATAAAGTAAACTGTGACATATTATACCCAAAAATTCTTCATACAGTTGATAAAAATTTGGGACCAAAAATTATTCAGACATTGACCTGACTATGTTTTGCTTAAGTGTTATCTGACATAATTAAGATTAATGTTTTCTGACACAGTTTGAGATCTTGTCATATTTTATTACCATTTTTAAACTATAGTGAATAAACTGTAATAATGAATGAAATGTTCAAGGTGTCTGAATCAATTTTGGTTTGACTGTAATAAATATTATTACAATTTAAAATAAGGGTTTTCTTTTTTAAAATTATACATATATAAAATATTAAAAAAAAATTTTTTAAAGTTTAAATTGTAGTAATATTTCACTATATTACTGTTTTTCATCAAATAAATGTAGTCTTGGTGAGAATAAGAGAAAAAAAATACTGACCCTTCATTTCTAACCCTTCACTTGCCATTTTAAATCACATTTTGTCACCTTGGAATTATAAGGTTCTCTCAGACATTTTTGTCAAAATTGAGTTATTCACATATTCTTATTCTCTGACAAATTATTTACATTATGTTGGGACTTTTTATTTAGAAAACAAAAAGGTTTTATCTACAAAGGAGTATGGAATGCAAAAACTTTGAAGCTCAATATCTCAAGGTGGCGATTTTTGATGCATTTGTACTCATTCTTTTTATACATATATGCTGATATATGCTAAGGCAGTTGATCAACTGACCTTCAGTCAATGTAGCCATCTCATTCACAGGTGTTGTTTAAAACCCCTACAGTCTGCTGTGAACTGCAGTAACCCTGTTCTCCTGAATCTCAGCACCTTCGCTCACACTGTGTGGGAGAGAAGTCTAGGCTAGCCTAGTCTCAAGGGTTGGACACTGTGTTGAAGTTGTCTCCCTGCAGCTTCTTAAATTTTGAGACGCACTGCACCCAGCAGAGGTCACTGTCCTCACTCTTTCTACCTCTCTCACTCCCGGGGAGATAGGAACCTTTGGCTTGATGTTGAGTCCAGTAATGAATAATAGACAAGGGTGCCTGATTGAAATATCTAAAGTCCCTCTGTGTCTTTCACGGTCTTGCTCACACAAGGTCTGTCTGCCACGCCTCTGTTTATTTATTCATCAATTCATTATTTCTCTCCTCGTGTCCCTCACTCCAAATTTCCTTCCTCTGGGAGAGTGATGGGATTTGGGGACAAAATTGTAGCTTAGCCACAGCTCAGAATAACTCCAGGAATGTATGACCTTGGTTTGTATGAGTTTGTACAGTATACAGAAGTAGTATGATATATGTAATATTATATAATGTAATACATTTGTAATGTATAGTTATCATCAAATAAACCCTGTCAGGGTGATCAGAACTTTACATTATCCTGCTAATGACAAAACTCCTTAACAAAAAAATGGACAGTAATATTGATTTAAGCCTAAATATTTTAGCATGTGAGAAGAAAAAGACTGTGGTATGAGAGAAACTGGTTGCTGGGGACAAAGGTCAATTATACAGCTATGTAGTACTTGACCACAGAATGCCACAATCGACCAATCAGAATCAAGTATTCCAGAGCGCCATGTAATAATAAATTCTAAAAATCTCTCTTTATATGAAATTAAATGTGTGCATTTGTGTGTTCAGTCAGTAGATGACTATGAACGTGGTGGCAGATGTGTGTGATTGGCGTAAACATCTCTGTGCAGTGAAGTGAGACTGATGTAGCCCTGTGAATATTTAACGTGTCTCTCTCTCCGCAAATCCCAACGGCCCCTCAAAATCAGAACAACAGCAGCCCCGGCCCCTGCGTCACTCACCCTCGCACCACAGCTGCAAACAACCACAATTTACAAAAATACAGTTTGCTTTAGAGCGCCGAATTAGGAGAATCTCACTCAAACCTTAGGTCTGTATGTTTTTTGTTGTCAGACGGCTCCTTTGAGGACCGGTACTGGTAGTGATCACGGTTGATGTGCTTAACAGATGGTAGGAAACGAAACAGCGATAATAATGGGCGTACGGACGGAAATGAAGAAAGTTCTAAAGGAAAATACACACAAATCAAAATCACATGTAAGTATATATAACACTGATGTAGCTGAGGGTGGTGTGTTCATTATTTTCACTTAAAACGGATAATTCTGACTGTAAAATCTGACTGGATGAGTCATACTAAAGTTGCTGCCAGTAGCCAATGAATACTGTGAACGCACATCATTTGCATATGAAGTTGCTACAGGCAATGTAAACAGCCTACAGCTAGGCTAATGAACTTTATTACTCAGCGGATGAATTGTTTATCGTGATTACTATTAATCTGCTTTGTGACATGTCCAAAGTCATAGTGTAAAAAATGTAAAAACAAATAAAGAAACAAAACAAAACCCAAAACAACACAACACAAAACATAAAACAACACCTAAAGGGGTCATGAACTGCATTGTTTTATAATGTTTTTACATCAAACATTTTCATAATTTAGAAATCAAAGGCATTTTTCCTACCCTGATTTTAGCCCTCTGATTTGAACGCTCTGTTTTAAGGGGTGTGTCTGCTGTGAGACTTCAGTGTAAACACCCATTGCTGTGATTGGCTAACATATTTACATTTAAAATAGCTAAGTATTACTCTCAAAAACCTTTAGCACATTTTTATTATTTTAGCTTTCAAGGTTAACTAATCGTGTAAAGTGTTGATATTGATTATACTGATATTGTGACATGAAAGGTTGCAGTGATGAACATTGTAGCCAATCACAGACATGCTGTTGATTGCATAAAAGCAGTGATCTTGTCATTGCAACTCAATTTTTAACTCTAACGAATGCTTTCATCATAACTAACACGATCTAACTAAGAGATTCGTTGAATAAAACAAGAGTTTTGGCGCGAGTCCAAAACTCAGTCACTGATAAACTCGCGCTGTTTGATTGACAGCTCCAGTGATTGCAAAGGGAGCGTTGCTTTCTATATATAATTTAATCACCGTTTAAATAACAGATTATTTTCATCCTACAAAGATAAACAACGTGAAGTTGACCGTTTTGTCACTGGTTTTACTTACTGTCACATAGACAAAGAACATCTGACTGTTCATGAATCATTACAAATCAGATCAGGCATTAGAATGAACACAGTTACTTACATGTTGTTGCATTACTGTCGAATTCATATCGTAAAAGTGTGTTTGCAAAGCCTGCGCCAAAATGCGATTGATTTACCAAAGAATCCATAGTGATATGTACCAAATACAAATAAATAATGCTCAACTGAGACATTCACACTGTGAAAATAAATAACCATATTCCTAGCATTAGGATCCTTTGAAAGGTAGTTATTTTTAGTCCTATATCGCTCTTCTCTCCTGAGTCTCCTCATCATCTCACTAACACACCAGTGGGCGGGGCTAATGTTGCAATGATGAAGTAGGCGTTGATTTCTTCTGTGAAGGCCATGTTTTACCTATCTATGACCAGTGTTGGGGGTAACGCATTACAAGTAACTTGAGTTACGTAATCAGATTACTTTTTCAAGTAACTAGTAAAGTAACGCATTACTTTTTCAATTTACAACAAAATATCTAAGTTACTTTTTCAAATAAGTAACGCAAGTTACTTTTTCACATTTATTGACTGACATGTTGTCCCCATGTTGAGAGGAATACAGTGCAGAGATATTGTGTGCGCTGTGTAAGCAATGATGGTTATTGTAGTTCTAGACTAAATGTGAACATGCATTTACTCATCTCACTTGCACGAAATCATTCAGTATTCCTCAAAATGAATAAAAACAGGTGTAAATATGCTTTTCCTTCAGCCTAAGGCTTATTGATTTCACTTTTGGCGTGAAAGGGCCTTTTTGCCAAAAATAGAACTTTTTTGTTGTTATTAAAAAACAAACAAACAAGCAAGCCCAGCCCCGGTGAGAAAAAGTAACGCAAAAGTAAAGTAACGCATTACTTTTCATAAAAAGTAACAAAGTAACGCAATTAGTTACTTTTTTAGGGAGTAACGCAATATTGTAATGCATTACTTTTAAAAGTAACTTTCCCCAACACTGTCTATGACATAGATAGGCACATTCCGGGATGATTCGTTCGCTGGGCCTGGTGTCAATAAAAGCTTTTATTGGACTAACAAGGAAGTTTTCAGTTCTGAAACTTACAGGATATTCTTATAATACGATGACCTCTTATATATCAAAGGCTCAGGAAAAAGTTGATTTCTCAATTCATGACCCCTTTAAACCGTAGGTCTGTATGTTTTTTGTTGTCAAACAACTCCTTTGAGTGCCAGTACTAGTATGGATGACTGCGGATGTGCTGGACAGATGGTAGGAAACGAAACAACCATAATGTTGTGTGTAAGGGGCGGAAACACAAAAATACGAAAGGAAAATACACAAAATTCAAAGTCACATGCAAGTGTATATAACGCAAAAGTGTGTTTGTGTATCTCAGGATCTGTATGTGATTAGATTTACAGTGGAGATTAGGAACTTGGGCTGTAGTTTCAACAGTGAGTGGGGTAGATTGAGCCCCCTGTGTCTCGAACATCTGGTGCGCAGTTGTGCGCTGCGGAGCCTCACCGCACTGTCATCGCATTCCCTCACGCAAACATAACCGTGTGTACACAAACACAATCGGCCGTCAGTCCATTTTTCGTCACTCATTAACTCACTGGCTTTGATCCCTGCCTTATTTCTTTCATCCGCTTTGATTATCGTCTCTTTCTCTCTCTTGATCTTTCGCTCTCATTCATTTATGGTCCACAGGCTCCGCAAACCTCTGCCAGTATCGCACCATGCGCCGCCGATGACACATGAAGCTTTCATCCCGGATCTCATCTTCTGCCTGCAAAGTGCCACCAACTAACCCTGAGCCAGCACCGGCTCTCTGTCTGACTTTTCATCATGCCTTCTTCCTCCTGCAGTCTTGCCATGCTAATAAACCTGGGCACTCAGCCCTGAGGCTTCCCCTGGCCTCCACCCACATCGTCCTTTCTAGCAACTCCTCTAATGCTCCTTTGCCCCCGGCGCTCCTGCAGACACAGAGCCATGAAGACAGCCCGTCGATTACTGCCCCTCGGCCTGCCGCTTTATAAAGCCCAGGCCAGGTCCAGAGGGAGCAGTCGTGTGTCCTTTTGGCTGATCGTCATGCTGTGACAGGTAAAAGATTCAGGAGGAGGAGATATGAAGGACATCGGGGACAGAGAGCAACGATGGAAGTGACAGAGTGGCTGTTTCTTTCTACTGCTGTAGCTGGGGCTAAAACTGATAGTTCTGACTGTAAAAATCTGGTGGATGAATGACATTGAAGTTGCTGCCAATAACCAATAAATACACACACCTGTGACCGCATATCATTTGCATTATTTATTAACGTGAAGTTGCTACAGGTAATGTAAACAGCCTACAGCTAGAGCTAAAGAACTTTATTACTCAGCAGATGAATAGTTTATTGTGATTCTTATTATTCTGCTTTGTGTCATGTCAAAAGTCATAGTGTAAAGAATGTAAAAACACAGGTCTTACCTGGCAAGTCACAACCCAGTATCTCCAGTCTCATTCCAATGCCGGCGGGCGACCACCTCTCCGGATACACCCGTATAAACTGGGCCACGATCTCATCGAAGCGACGGATCTCTGGGGTGTCGTAGTGTGTGTTGCCCTCAAAAATCTGGAGGAGCAGAATCACAAAAGCACTTTAGCACAGCTGTGTGATTGAGAGAGGAAAGCTAGTGGATATTCTCTGTATTTCTGAGTCTCTGACGCAGCTCTGCAGCCCAGGTTTTAATTAACACAACTGTGGATGATTTCACTGGAATGTTATCAAAGCTTGCAGCATAATTGAATTCTGCTCTCAGAGTGGGAGATTGGGAATCTAGAAGTGAAATGCTGAGTCGCTGAGATGAGCAGGAAAGAATGAAATAAGTCTGTTAATAATCTGATTCTGGTGAACTGTTCATTACTGTAGCCTTTTCAGCGACCCACGATATTTAAATTTGCACGATTAACTAATTAACCTAATTCAACTCCAGTCGTATTCTTCACTTCAGTCCTCTGATAGAAAAAGAAGGGCAAGCAGGGTTTTTACTGGTCCAAGGAAGTCTAACTGACTTAACCAGCTCTGGACTAAAATGGACTACCAAGTCAAACCCAGGTTCACGCAGCTGATCAACCATCTAGACCAGTGTTCCTCAAATGGTTGAGTCTGATCAGGTTTTGATCTAAACTCTGTAGGACAGTGGCCCTGATTTGAGCAATCCTGATCTAGAACCATCCTGAACCAAACTGGACCAGCTAGAAACTATGTACAATTAATTATCACCCTTTAAACTGATTTCTCAACTGATTATTAGACCACAGTATGGGGCCATTCACACAGAACGCGTCTTTGCGTCTAAAAACGCGACACAGCGCTCAGGAGTGGTTTTAAAAAAAGCGCAGCATAGAACGCGAGAGTCTCGAGACGCGCCTTTGAGAAGTGATGCAATAACGACAATAACGGAAATAATAGAAATAGGCAAACTGCAGAATTTACAAATAAGATAATAATGAGCGCCTCCTCCGCCATGTTGCCATTATATAAAACAGTTGTCATGCCAACTCGTAACACTTGCTCCGCCTCCAAGTTCTTCTGATTGGTCCACTGTTTTGGAACTGACATTGATGAGCGGCGCTGCGTGTAAAAGTTGAAATTCTTTTAACTTGACCCGGCATCTTAAATACGCTGCGCTCGTGTGAGGCACTGCAAAAGACGCGAGACGCGAGCGTAACGGTCATGCACGTCCGTCAAGCGCATTGGAATAGAAAAACGCGTTCTGTGTGAACGGCCCCTATGGAAGCAGATTTAGATAGATAGATAGATAGAAAGAAAGAAAGAAAAGAAAGAACCTTGTTTACTTCTCACCTTTGGGAAATTGGTCTTGGAGTCGATGATGTAGCTCCAGTCTTTTCCATTCAAGCTATGGGACAGTTTATACTTCCTCACGAAGGCTCGGTTCTCTGCACTGGTACTGCCATCAACCCCGCGGGCCCCTTGCGTGATGATACCCCGTACGGTTTTGGGGACTCCCAGGTCTACCTGCAGCCATTCTTCGCCAGCCACGGGTTGTGCGGGACTGGGGAACCACCCTGAGCGGCTGGCCACCAGCCGGGCGGCACCTGTTGCCCCGTGGATGTCCCTCATAGAGGAGGCTGAGATCTGAGAGTCTGGCAGGAGGCCAGAGAGCATTCCCTGCATCTCGGAGCATGGAGCGTCTGAATGGAGGATGGACAAGCAGATGAGTTATGGTGAAGCAAAGGGGAATTGACATTTTAAGGCTGGAGAGATCAATGTTTCATGTTGTTATGTCATGAGAGAGGCCTTAGGAATAAATAATAAATATACAGAGCATATGTGGGTGCGTTTTATTTTTTTATTTGTACATACCCCCCGGAGTGGGTGTTTGTGTGTAGGATTTATTACAAGAAGAATTTCGTGTTCCAGTTTTGTTCGGTTCACCTCTACAGAGTTAAAAGCAAACCCACTCAGCCCAAAACAGCCATTCTCTGGCTCATACGCCACAAATACAAAAGCTCCCAGAAATAAATGATTGATTTTGGCCTATGGCTTAAACACCGAACAAAAGAACAGGAAAACAGGCTGGGGCATCTGGTTCAAGCCCATTCTAACAATCTCAGTTGAATTACACCCAAAGGTACACCCACACTCCGACAGAAAGAGCAGTAAAACACAGATCGAGGCTAGAGGCACGAACATGATCGATGGCTTCATGGCCATCTTTATAGGCTCGGCACTGCCGGATATCCCGCGGGCCGAGCATCACTCTTTCGTGGGAAAGACAGGAAGGGCAGCGACACGCCTCACTGAGAGCAGCTTGTTTTGGGCTGGATGCCCGAGGGACAACGGCCCCCACGGGACTGCAGCAGGTCTAATATGGAGGCCAGTGGCATGTCCGTACGTCGTTTGTGTCAGTGTTGAAAAAGACCCTGTCTCTAAAAGCACATTTGTCCTGCTCAGTGTCGACGAAAATAGGAGCGAATCACTGTTTAATAGCGTAATGATGGAGTGTGATGTCTCTGATAACATCAGTGCAAAAGCAGCTCACCTCTTTCTTCTGCTGCAGGACATGCTAACAGAATTAGGTGACTGCTATCTCCCCATCTCCATAAATAGCCAAACTCAATCAGGACCCTAAAGAGCTCTGATAAATACACATCTGAGTTCACTTGACAGGGACACAGTGGGTGTCTGGAACAATATTTGTCACGTGCAGTATCTCTGGGCCTGCTGTGTACTAAAGTTTACGAGACAGAGATCGACCGATCGATCTATCAATCTATCTATAGTGAGGGAAAGACTTAGAATCTAATTAAAAACAATGGAGAAATATAAAAAAATATATTTTAAATACAGCCTGCACTCTAAAAAGTAACTCAGGAGACCTGTTACCACAACTTAAATAAATGCATGGCTGCAAGTTAAAAATTCTAATTTACTGTTTTAATTAAACCTTTTAAGTTGCGAACATGATTTTGTAGAGTTCTGTTGACATGATAATGTTGACCATTACATTAACTTAACATCGTCTGTAACTTAAACTCAGATTTCTGCGTTAATTGCCCTTTTTTTAAAATTAGGTTGTCGTAACTTATTGAAATCGTCTTGATAACTTCGGAAATTCAGTGAATTTCTAGTTCCCAGCATGCTTTGGACAGAACTGGATAAGGAGAATAAATGTTGAAATTCAGTGTAGTGATATTAAGTTTATAGCAAAATCAACTTTCTTCTAAATGTTTAGACAATCCAACATTCAAAGTTTGTCTTTTTCTAGCTATTTTATTGGGACTTTTAGGACAATCTAAAAGGTAACAACCACAAATCAGTTCCCTTAAGGACTAGTCAAACATTTTAGATTGTTTTCAGAATTGGAGAAAGTTGTGTAGTGTGAGTTTTACTGACCCGTGATTTGACAGCCGTAAAGTTCGAAGCGTAAAGCGATTCCATTCTTCCATGTCTGAGGTCGGATGCGGACAAACCGAGCTAAGACGGGCTGAGGGATCCGGTTCAGGACCACCTCTGAGGGGTCTGCGTTCGCATGGAAAACCTAAGGAGACAGAGAGAGAGAGAAAAGAGAGAGATTTACAACTATTCAGGAGGTGGTTTGGCTGAGGCCACTCATTCAAAACAAACTAACCTCACAAACAAGCACAAACTCTTGCGCAGTAAGAGCTTCTTTACTGGGGTCAAGTGAGATTGTGACCTTAATCGTTGTCAAAATACACACACCACTGTGTACACACATAGACGCCAATGTTAGCATCGTAAATTCAAACATGAAATGCTGTTTCCTCCGGAATGAGTTAAAGCTCACAGACATGGGTGAGATAGTGTGAGAGTGTTTGAAAATCAGTTATCACTCTATATGGGCTTGAATGTTGTCACATAAAGACATGAAACCAAGCGCAACCACATGTTTTTGGGTGTCGTCATTGTTTACATCGGTATGTCAGATGGATGATTAGTATTTCAGCAAGCAGTTCCCAGGGTATCATAGAAATATGCCATGCGCTTCAGTCACTGCATCTTGGGATGTTGAGGATGGACAAGATGACAAGCTCTGATAGCAAATCTCCATCTCTCCTTCTTCCTCAGAGACGTTAGCCTCTGTCAGGGTCTTTGTCTCCAGAGAGAGGAAGTAGGAAAGAGAAGAAGGACTAGAAGAGGGCGAGTCCTGCTCCACTGCACACACAGAAACAAAGCCTGGACCCTAAGGACCTGACCCATCTCAGGATCCAATGACATCCGGGCCAGCTGGCCTGGGTCAGGTCCGTCCTAGGCTGGCTTGTGCAGAGATTGTATAGGAAGAGATTAAAGGCGGGTTAGAAAAATGAGAAGAAAAAAACCTTCTGACCTTTGGTAAATCGCCCCAATATATCATAAAATAAAAGAAGAAAACTATGAACTGAGGACCTGTGGTCATTAATCATTGTGCATATGTTTAGTTAAAAGCAGAGGAGACCTGGGGTAATCGTTCAGTTTTTTTTTTTTTACATATTTCATCATAACTCACAGATTACTACAAATCTACCTGCCATCTTTTGGTATATGAAACATTTATATGTGGCAATATGTATAAAACTATTTAGATAGATAGATAGATAGATAGACTTTTTCCATTTTAAATTGAAATGGAAACTGAACAGAGCAAAGGAGGTGGGGCAGAAACAGAAAAAGACAAGTGAAACCTTGGGAAAAAGTGTGTGTGAGGAGAGTGGGAGATGCTTTAGGAGAACAAGGAAGTGTGTAAAGCTGTTGTCAGTACAGATGCAGACATGCATCGCAGCAATCTGCTTTTGTTTAATGACCTCATGATGGAGTGTGTGACCTTGCCCCTTCACTGCCTCTGAAGTTTTTCAACACAGCACAGTATGTGAGAGCCAAGTGCTGTGTGTGTGTGTGTGTGTGTGTGTGTGTGTGTGTGTGTGTGTGTGTGTGTGTGTGTGTGTGTGTGTGTGTGTGTGTGTGTGTGTGTGTGTGACGACTGGGGGCAAGCAGTGTGTAATATATCACCTCTTTAGTGTGTGGGAGAGTTCTATTTCTCACGATTCACTGACATAACCTAACACACACCCAGCACTTCTGAAAAAACCAAACGCAGCTAGATCAAGAAGCCTGTGAAATATTCCAAAGTCGTACTTATGACAGTGTTATTTTAGTATTATTCATATACTATTATATATAGTGTTATTTATATAGTATTTTATTATTTATTATTACAGTTTTACATTTTTATCTTTCATTTTAGTTTAAGTTTTAATCATTTAGTTATAGGTTTTTATAGTTTTTATTAGTTTTATATTTTTATATTTATAATTCAACTTAAACTTTATTTCAGTTAGCAGACAAAGCAACATTTCCAATTTTCATTTGTTTAAGATGTTCATCTAATATTTACATTTTATTTTATTTCTGCTTCATTTCAACTAACAAAAATGATTTTTTAATAGTTTAGTTAACAAAAACAACATTGGCTCGTGGTTGTTAGGAACATCCAAGGAAGAGGACCTTTAACATACAGGCTATTACTTTTCTAACCACTCGGACTTACAGTTTTCACCTGGCGGATGATAGACAAAAAGGCCATAGCCCATAGACTTGCACTGCAGGAAGGACCTGAGCCATATCTTTTGACTTAAGCCTCGTTCAGACTGTCAGTCCAAATCCGATTTTTGTGCATATCCGATTGAAATCCGATCACATTCAGCAAGTCTGAACGGCCAAAAACCACATGAAATGTGATTTTTACAAATCCGTTTCGAGCTACATTCATATGTGGTTTGGAATCCTATTCAAATCGCATTTCTGGACATCCGTTTCAGTCTGACTGCTCTGATCGGATTTCACGTGGTTTGTGTGACTTTCTCACGCAATGTAAACGTCAGATGTTGTTATGGGAAACATGCTAAAAATCGCTGCAGAAACACAAGGCTGTGTTGTTGCAAAGTGCCGGACGAGCAGAAATTAGCTCGTCAATAGGCTATAACTTAGACATGCTTTGAGACCAGGGGAGACAACAGCACGCATACCAGCCTCCTATGTTTCTGTTGCCTCATTATAATACAGTATTCCAGCGCCAGCGGCTACACATTGTCATAATGTAAATAAGACAACATCTGTATTGCAAATGCAAACCCCTCCATGTTGAGGTTGTTGTTGTTGTTGTTTTTGGCGTATATCTACGAACACAACATCATTGCCATAGAAACCAATGCAGATATTCCGGAAAACGAAAAAGCGCCATAGACACACAAATCGGATTTAAACACTTGCGATACACAGTGTGGACATTAACATTAACATCAGATTCCAATTGGATACACAAATAATCGGATTGGGACTGACAGTCTGAACGAGGCTTTAGTAACAACCTAGCACCCACTCCGAACCCCCTAGTAACCACATAGTACTAAAACCACTAAGAACTCTTTATCAAATGCTTAGCAACCACCCACAACATCACAACTATAATAATAATTATTTAAAAATGTTTGTATTTAATGTTGCCCCTGACTGGACGGCTCCCATTCCTGGCTTCTGATTAGCCAACCTGTTTAATCCAATCCAGCAGGAAACTGGAAGCTGTGAGACTCTCATAACTGACAAACAGATGTATATCACATGGGATTTGGGACAGAAGGAATACTGGTCCTTATGGATAAAGTTCCAAGCACAAAGAAGAGAGTATTAACCATGAAGATGCCAAAATGATCAAAAAGCAGAAGAAACTAAAAGGCATAACAGGATTGAGCAGTCCAATTACTGCAAGGACGTTAGGGAGCAGGCTGAGATGAAGCTGAAGAACGGTGATTTCCCACTGGTCCTCTAAGACAGAGGAAAAGGGGAAGCGAGAGGAATGACACAAATGACATAAAGTCTCGAATTCTGACAGCAGCAGTCAATCTATAATGGAGGCGGAGTCCAATACTGCTTCTAGCCAAACATATATTAGCAATATGAAACTATACCTTAGTTGTTTCCTACGCTTTTTCCCACACACGTGCGCACCTGCTAATGTTTTCTTTGCATCCCTGAGCTACAATGGCCTCTGACTGGTGTTGTGTTGACAGACATACAGGTTCTGGTAATGACAGACTCCCACACACCGAAACAGGAGAACTGCTGTCAACCCTGCTGTCACGGGCCATCTACTGATACAAGGCCACCCTCGCACCCGTTCCCTCCTTTTTTTTTTTTTTTTGCCCTCGCACTGTCTTTTTTTTCTTCCGTTGTTTCTCTCTCACTATGCAGTCTAGGCGTAATCTTTGATTGATGCACTCTCTGTGTGTGCATGCATGCCTGTAGCCAGAGACATAATAAATGGACACAGCCGTCATCGGAAGGTTTATGCTAAATTACTTTCATGAATCATGCATTTGCGTACGTTACTTATATCACGTTCCCTCCAGCACGGCTGCTAGTGTTTCCCAGCATGCAGTCTGAGGGGAGTATCAGGTATGTGTTGTCTGTCTCAGGTGATGATGTTTTGTATGTGAGTGGGGGTCTGAGTATATTTGGTGTTAGATACAAGCAGACTTCAAGCAGACAGTTTTTCTGGGGTATTTAAACATATAAAATGTGTTCAACAAAGCTAAATGTGCTCATATTGGCAGATGAAAGCATTATCAAATTAGCCAAATTATAAACAATATTAAAAACTGAGACACTAAGGGTCTGGAAAAAGGTAAAACCCGCAGCGTTTCACTAAACGTCCTAGAAAATCCTTGACTGCCGCTTCTGTTGATGCCCGAGTTGGAGTAGTTTTGATGATGGAGAAAATCGTCTCAGGTTACAGATGTAACCCTGGTTCCCTGAGTAGGGAACGAGACGCTGCGTGGTAACGCATTGGGAACCTTCTGCGTTACCACGCAGCGTCGATAGTTCCCACGAAAGGGAACCTAAGTAGTGATGGCCAAGTTGATTTCTTTTTTTTTGGTTGGATATGTGAGGAAATTAATTATTGCATTGATGCTTTCAGAAAATCTTTCCGTTGGAAAAGTCAGTCTTTTTTAAAAAGAGGAAAACTACATATATCATGTACGATCAAGCAAAGCTGTAGTGAAGAATAAACCAAAGAGAACGTGTTACGCTTGTGGTCTGAAGTATAAAGATGGATCTGAAACTGATCACAGAAGAACAACCAGCAAAGCATGTTGAGCTCTAACATCTACAAGAGGGTTGGGGTGGAGGTAGAGAGCATTCCTCCCTCTTTCCGTTCTGTGTGAAAGTGAGCACTCATTTCATTCTCTCCCTCACTTAGTCTCTCTTATGTTCTGACTCTGTGCCCACATGTGAAAAATGACTGACATGAGTAAAGTGTTTCTTCCTGAATGTTATATGCCTGAGTACTGACCTGATGTCAGCTGGATATGGCAGATTTTGTTCTGATGTAAGAAACATTGATACAAATTCAAAGATTTCCAGAAATATATTCCAGAAAATACGTAGCTGTATGTTATCTTACTTTACTACATTTTCACACATATTTTTTTGCCCTGTCTGTTTATACTCACTTAAGACATTGGTTCCCAAACTGGAGTACGCGTACTGGAGGTTTCCCCTGGGGGTACGTGAGGTGACAAAAGGGGGTACGTGAACAAAATGCAGAATTATTCATTTAATTCTACCTTAAAATAATATTAAAATCGAGCATGTATTTCTAAATGCCAAAAATGTCGTAAATACAGAACATTTAATCAAATTACCTCATCATTTGCAGTCAAAAACGACTGCATCCACAGAAGCAGCATCCATATGATAGATTGCGTGCAGAGTCTGCTGCCTTAAATCACGCTAAATTACTACCGTTCTCGACAATGCACCTTTGTAAAAGTGGGGATTTAGCACTTATTCGCACAAAGAACAAATATAGACACAGATAGTGGACTGATATCGATTTAAGACTCAAACTTTCTTCGATACAAAAACATAGGCCTACCTTGTGTGAGTTCTTGTATTTAATATTGATAACGAGCAAGAATGCAATTGTTCCCAAATATCCACATGACTGCAAACGTGACATTATTATACAACAGGTCAAAAAATAAAACGTACATTTTAAACACAGTAGTAGCCTATTTACTGTATTTTGCAATGAAATAATAGTTTTAACGAAAACCACAGCAGAACTACAACACGTCTGTGTTTCAAAAACAATTCTGCGGCTTTGAACGAATCGTGAGAGTCAATGATTCAATGATTCATTCACAGCCACTTGCTTCGTTACTGAATGAATGACTCGATGACTCACTCATAAAAACAGAGACTTGCTGCCACCTAATGGCGGTTTTAGTTTAATATTTAAAAGTTTTACTTAGTTTTACCATCATTGCATATTTCTCTATTGAACATTTTTTATTTAAAACATTATTTATTTTATAAAATGTAAAAAAAAATGCACTGGAAAATCAATTTAGGGGGCAAATATTGTCCCTTAATGGAAAAGGTGTGACTGCAGACGAAATGGAAGAGAGAAGGATGGTAATCCCTTCAGGGGGTACTCCAAGCAAAAAAAGTTTGGGAACCACTGACTTAAGATATACCAACTGTTTTTATATTCGAACATTCACAGTAAAAACTGGTCTGCCCTGCTCTATTAGTATATCAAGCAATTAAACTAGTGCTGTCAATTGAGTAAAAAATATTTAATAACACTGAAATTAATTGTGATTAATCACACCTAACATTAAAGATTTAATATATTTTTATATCATAATAATTTCACGGTAACACTTTACAATAAGGTTCATTAGTTAATGTATTAACTAACATGAACTAAGCATTAGTAATACATTTGTTACTGTATTTACTAATCTTCGTTAACATTAGTTAATGAAAATACAGTTGTTCATTGTTTGTTCATGTTAGTTTATAGTGCATTAACTAATGTTAAAGCGATTTTAATAATGTATTAGTAAATGTTGAAATTAACATTAACAATGATAATAAATGCTGAAGTGCAGTTCATTATTAGTTCATATGTAGTTAACTAATGAACCTTATTGTAAAGTGTTACCTTTCACATTCAAATTGATGTAGAAACAACATAAAAACAGTATATTTTAAATGTTTAAAAATTGAGAAATTGAGTAAAGTTATCAGTCTTCACTGCATAATTTATAAAGTAAATACAGATTAATTTTTATTAAAGCTACAAAAGTTATACAGTTAAGAGCAGTGAGTGATTTTAATTTACTTTTGTGTTTTGATTAACATTAATAAAAGTCTGTAGCAAGTTTATTAGGCTGCTGTCACTTTAAGACCTGCCGCACATGATGCGGATTTGCATGGTTATTGTAATACTGTAGGACATGAATATGCAAAGGACTTCTAATATGATCATACCACACTTAAAATAAGCATCTGAATATATATATAAAATAATATTTTCATTCACACTCTTATAGTTCACTTGAACATCAAGTCGAACATCAAGTCTGACACGAAACAATGACAATAAAGTCATTAAAGCAAGTCATGCCATGATCTCATATGTGTTTTACCTGTTTACACAAAAGGATTGTGCCACATATCTGTGGAAAAACAGGCATCTGTTGACAGGGTAAATGGCCGTATTGCTGCTGGTCTGTCTAGACACACACATAGACGGATCAATGAGGGCGGATGTAGATTAACTGTTATATGAATTATTGAAAAATTACGTCTGACAGTCCAGGAGTAGTTATATTGAACGAACTCCTTAGAAATTCATCAGCGCAGGAAAATGTGTATATTGTGCGGGAATATTCATGAGGTGAAATGGGTCCTCAGTGGGGGCCAACAGGGCAGGTTCCCAGTGAGGAGTTCCTAAAAATTAGTTTGAATTATTCAAATGTCTGGCACAAGGGCGGCCTACTGAAATAATAAATACCCCCAAAGTGAACCCTCTTTGAGGTTGGAGTGTGAGGACTCACACACACACCTCCTGCGAGACGTTGTCACTGTTAATATAATACAGAAAGAGAAGAGAGAATTTATGGTCGCATAAAAGTGGACACGATCTCCCACAATGCCTGACTGCTCAGGCTGAGTTACAGAAAGCCACACGACCGCACTGGGGTCGCTGGAGAAGAAAGAGGTGTTGCGTTCCCCGCCCTGTCCATCTTTCCCTGTGTCTGTCTTTTTGTCTTTCGTTCCCTCCATCTCTCGCTGCTTTGCATTGGCTCGCTGCCACACTTTTTTTTTTCTCTCAGACTGATGGGGCCGCTGGGAAATGTGGTCAGCGTTCACAGCTCTGCTCGAGTCATTACTCTCTCTCTCTCTCTGCCCTTCTCCTGCTCTCTCCCACACCTCCACGGCCAAGATGAAGATGTTGACAGAGCAGCCGGGCTCCAGTTGGCTGCAGGCCAGTGCAGGCTCAGCCTCAGAGGAGGAGAAACACAGAGAGAGACTCACAGAAATAGTCCTGTGACAAATTATTTTATAAGTACAAATATTCCATGTAGTCTCTTGATTAATATGAGATCAGAAAAACTGCATGTAGAATAATTATACAAGAATTAGAGAGTTTAAAAGAGCTTTAGATGAGGTATAGCTTAGTATGTCATATTTTGTCAATATGGTGTCATTCAGTTTGGCTCCGGGCCCCTGACAGCCCTTGGCTGTAAACTCTACTGTCATAGATGCTTTTGACTGATAGTCTGCTGGTGGCACAGCAATGAGGGGCTCAGATACCTGAGGCCAAATTTGGTGTGTTGGTGCCTCTCACTGATTGCCATATGACATATGAGTGCAGCTGTTTATTGTCTAGAAAGGCTTGTGATGTGTCATGAATTTTAAATGCTGGTGATATCTTTGACGAATACTAAGTATGAATCAAAAACATCGAGAGTGTGATTTAACATGTTGTAAATATAAACATTAAAACACTCTCTCCAAAAAGCTCCTTTAGTGTGGAATCTCATCTTCTGGATTACAATGGCTGATAGAGTAAATCATGTTCAGAGGGAAAAAGTGTAGAATGATGATTTGGTTCCTGCTTTCCTCTTAATTCCCAGTCTGTATGTGAGATTGAGTTGGAGAGATTGGAATGTGGAAGCCCTCCCTCTTCGCTTTACCTTCCCACTGTGTCTCAGTAGAAAAACACTGGAAATTTCTGTTACAACACTTTCTTCTATCCTGGTTTCATGCACACAAACAACTATAAGTAAAGAAGCCCTTTTCTTTCGATCTGCTCTAGAAGTGAGTCCTAAAACCAGGAAATAAGCATTCTTGCACTTATGGTTCCATCGTCTCAAAGTCAATGGGCCCTATTTTAACAATCTAAGCGCATGGTCTAAAGTGCACGGCGCAAGTGCACTTAGGTCGTGTCCAAATCCACTTTTGCTAGTTTAACCATGAGAAAAATGGTTGGTGCGCCCGGCACATGGTCTAAAAAGGTTGTCCCTGTTGTCTTAATGAGTAATGGGTGTGTTTTTGGGCGTAACATGCAATACAGAATTTGCAAGTGGAAAAACGGAACGCTTCTCAAGCGAGCATTTTTAACTTTATGCACACAATAATAATCTTCTACATTGTAATCCTTCTATTTTTAATATTTGGCATGTACTGTATGTGTGCTGCTGCGCATCTCTGTGTATGTAATAAGCAGAGTGTGCATTGTGCACCTGCATATCTAACGCACTCTTTAAAAATATTGCGGCATTGACTTTAGACCAGGTTTCAGCTGGACGATGGCACAGTCTGTTTCAGTTGCCTCAATATAGCAATGCGCCAACAATGCACCTGAACACACCTCGTTTTCAGACCAGCACGCCCATGGGCGAACAAATGGGCACAAATGCATTTGCTATTTAAACAATGTGGTGCTGTACATGAAAATTATTACTGCATCGCACTGAAACTAGCAAAAAACTCTTGCATCATGCCTGGCGCCGCATTGTGCCAGGTGTATGATAGGGCCCAAAAGGTTTCTTTGAATGGGGTTTTTTGGTTAAATGCCTGAAATAAGGTCTGTGGTTAACAAGATTTCTTTATATTTTATTCTACACAATTAAATAAATCAGTAATACACAACTCGTGATTTTGTAAGCTTTTACCTGTCTTGAAAAATGGTTGTCAACAAGTGGCTAAATGGGACTAAAAATGTTGTCTGGGACATTAAACGTCATCAGCCGAACAGGTAAACAGGTAAAGCTTTGTTGTATTTATAATCACACTCTTGCAAACTATTCTAGATCAAACTTTCCAACTTTAAATGAAGACCGAAAGAATTGTTGGAAGTTTAGAGATTATGATGTTGAAGTTGTGCAATCATAGTATAGTTCATTTGTAACCTACTTTTAGCTTCTGGTAACCGTATTTAAGCTTCAAAATTCACAAAAGTTGGGATCTTGAGCAAATCATAAACTTTTGTTGGTCACAGAGATTATTTTCTGCTGCAGGGGTTCCCAAACACATTCCTGGAGTCTCCCTTGTCTGACACATCCATTTCAGGTCTTGGAGTCTCGACTAATGAGCTGATGATCTGAATCAGGTGTGTTTGATTAAGGAGACATGGGAAACATGCAGTGTTGGGAAGGCTCCAGGAATGTATTTGGGAACCCCTGTTCTGCAGTAATCCAAAAGACATTGGGAAAATCCAATTGAATTTTTGTTGAGGGAATAAGCAAATGAGGGAGTGTTCAGGAAACCTGATCGGAAACATGCATAATTTTTGCAATTCTGCTTCCATTTTGGTGAAAATAGCATTGTACAAATGACAGACTGCTGCTTTAAGTCAACTTGGAATCAGTACACACAGTAATTGGAAGAACAGATGATATATTTTATGACCCTCAGAGGTGTAAATGTTTCCTCTAAAACCACCATTTGTCACAGTGAATGAAAACCACATTTGCACGACCCCACTAAAGACAGGTAACTGTGTATTTTTGTTCTAGTATGTGTGAAACGGTTTCCTCAGTTCACTGAACACCTTCCGTCACACATTCTGCCTGTGCTTTATGCAGACGACCCGACTCAAAGAGCATCTATTCTCTGGGCTATGACATCACTAAAGGTTAAACCCTCAGTGGTATACTCCCAAAGAACAGAGGATTCCTCCTGGGATCTGGCAGCGGTCTTCCATTATCCACACGCTCCATGTGAAGCGGAGGAATGCACAGAGATGGACGAATCTGTCAGGCTGCTGTTTTGAAGTCCGAGCTGATGTCATCTCCCATGACAGCACTCTTGGTTGCTTCGCCTCAGGATTCTACACGTTAACAAGCATACCATATGCTCTCTCTCTCTCTATACAAACCCCTTGATGGTATTGTTATACAAGCAAGGAATTTACCAGACCTTGATAATGATCTCGGTCAATGACCAGGCTGCTTTAAACGGTCATGTTAACCTTAGGAGCAGGTGTGGGACCTTACATGAGGGACCCACTCATTTTCCCCACCAGTGGAAATAGGATTGAGACCTTTTGACCTGTGTGCAATTTGAAACAGTATGTTTGTGAAAATAGTTCTGTCATTACATTGATGGCTTTATCAGATACACTCTCAGGAGGAAGTGTGTGGTGATGTGGGATTGGCTGTATATGTTTCTGTGTGGTTTCCAATAAAATGGGAAGTGAATTTGTAGCTCTGCTCCAAAACAGTATTTTAAGGCATCATAGATATCAAAAAATATTTATGCATATGTATACCTGTTCCAAAATGTATAAATATACATAAATATGTTCTAAGGCAAATTCTAAGGCAGCATTGTATGTATCCACAGAGGTGGCAATCCCATAAAGCAGTGCACTCAGTGAAAAACTCCACTATGGCGGGATGCACAATACCTACGGAAGAGGATTAGGGCCAAGCAATAATAAAAAAATAAAACCATCTCGAGATTAAAGTTGTTAAATTACGAGAAAATACTTGTTAAATTTTAAAAAAAATGTCGAGATAAAATGTTGAGAATAAACTCGTTAAATTACGAGAAAAAACTTGTTAAATTTCGAGAAAAAAGTCGAGATAAAATGTTGAGAATAAAGTCATTAAATTACGAGAAAAAACTTGTTAAATTATGAGAACAAATTCGTTAAATTATGAGAAAAAAAGTCGTTAAATTTCAAGAAAAAAAGTCGAGATAAAATGTTGAGAATAAAGTCATTAAATTATGAGAAAAAACTCGTTAAATTTCGAGAACAAATTCGTTAAATTTCAAGAAAAAAATCGAGATAAAATGTTGAGAATAAACTCGTTAAATTTCGAGAAAAAAGTCGAGATAAAATGTTGAGAATAAAGTCATTAAATTACGAGAAAAAAGTTGTTAGATTATGAGAACAACTTCGTAATTTAGCGAATTTGTTCTCATAATTTAACAACTTTTTTCTCATAATTTAACGAATTTGTTCTCGTAATTTAACAAATTTGTTCTTGTAATTTAACTACTTTTTTCTCGTAATTTAATTACTTTATTCTCAACATTTTATCTCGACTTTTTTCTCGAAATTTAACGAGTTTTTTTCTCGAAATTTAACAACTTTAATCTCGAGATGGTTTTATTTTTTTATTATTACTTGGCCCTAATCCTCTTCTGTAAATACCCTTCAAAAGTTTGGGTCAGTAAGATATATATTTGAAAATATATATTTCAAAAATACAACAAAAATTGAAAACGTTTTTCCCTTTTAATATATTTAAAAAAAAATCATTTATTCCTGTGATGACAAAGCTGAATTTACAGCATCATTACTCCAGTCTTCAGTGTCACATGATCCTTCATTCTAATAGACTGATTTGCTGCTAAAGAAACATTTCTCATCTTATTATTATTATATTTGTGGAAAATGTGATTTGACATTTTTTTTAGGATTCTTCGATTAACAGAAAGTTCAGGACAGCGTTTACTTGAAATCGAAATATTTTGTAACATTATAGAAGTCTTAACTGCATTTACTTTTGATCAAATTAAAGTGTCCATGCTGAATAAAAGTATTAATTTCTTTAAAAAACCGACCCAAAACTTTTGAATGTTAGTGTGTTTATATTTCATTAAATACTGAAAAGTATGTAAAATGTTCAAGCTCATTTAAAATAACCTGTTTATGCTCATTAGTGTATTAGTAGTTAGCTTTAAAACATGATATGATCAATATCTTTTTAAAAACTATTTTCTTTTGTGTAGAGTGTTTCAAATCAGTCACTTATGATGTTACCTTTCAGTTACGATGCTGCCTCATACTGTACCTGCCTATATACGCAGCACACAGGAAGGTTTTGGAACAGAGCTACGTTTGTGTGTGTGTGTGTGTGTGTGTTTGTGTGTGATCTTATCAGATCTGATTTAGCAGTGACTGAATGAGTGTGCTGCAGGTAATCTAGTAGTGAACTGAAAGAACCGCCACAGCAGCTGAGGCAGTTTGAGAAGAAATTAAGCCCAGCTCTGCTGATATCACACTTACACCACACACACAATGAGACTATCAGCCACCAGCCTACAGTGATCTCTTCAGCAGCTCTTCCTGTTTGTCCGTAAACACACAATCTGTCAGTGTCTTCTGGACCAGGGACACACACTCTTCCACCATCATCATTTGAGACCGATTAGAGCCCGATGCGGTGCTATCAAACCAAACGATCACCACACAGCCCTGAAAAGTAATAACCTGTCTGACTCTGAGTCGACTTACATGACGCTCACATGCAAAACTGTTTAAGCATTTTAAATTTACATTTTCATTTCAATGCCGACACACTATTTCCTGTTAATCTATATTTCGGTATTTGCGATATTAAAAAAGCCATGCCTGAACGCATTTAGTCTGCATGACTGAGACATCTTGCTAGATAGCTGCTGACATAAAAATATATTTCTTCCAGGCACATGAATAAATAGTGCATTATTTAATAGTACCATTTTTAAATGGACACCGATCGGTCACGCCTCCCATAAGGCGTGAGTCTCCCATTTCGACACAGCGAGACTTCTTAACAAAGCTTAGCTGACTGAAACCAAAGCCGTAAAAACACAGAGCACATTAAGGGAGGACGGAGCTCAGAGATTTTCAGAAAGATTAAAGCCAGAGGCTATTCCAGCAGGGGGTCCAGGACTAAAGACCCTAACCCAGTTGGTGGTGCCCCGGGTTGTATCCGGCAGGTTATTCTCAGTGGCAGCTGATGTTTTTTACAGCTTCTTCCAAAACCATCACACTAACATCAGAGCTTTCACATGTTCCCCTTTTCAAGCAATCAACTCCATACAGGATTTCCAGGGGATTTGTTAATAAATGAAGATTAGAGGCATGTACCACACAGGACGATTCGTTTTACACAGACCTTCTCATTCAACTCTCATCTTTCTCTGACCTCCCTTCATTTTCCTTTCTCTCAAGCCTTCAAATCTGTCTTTTCACTTGGTTTCTTGGTAATGGAGTCCTGTCTAGTTTCTCCCATCAGCCTGGACATGAAGATGCTGCCAAAAGAACATCTGCAATCTAAAGCTGCAGTCCGTAACTTTTTTTTGGTTAAAAATGATCCAAAATCGATTGTTGAGCAAGTACATAACCAGCCAGTGTTCAAAACTATTTCCTTACCTTAGCCTGATTCACAACAGTAAGCTTGTAATAAAGTTTTTATTTTTATTTTAAGTGGTACTGGTAGGTTTCTGCGGGAAATATGAGTTTGCATTTGCGTCATTACGTCACGTCTGTATGCATAAAGAAGGAGTCCCGGATGCTGCAGGTGGCGAATCATTTATAGCCTTTTCTCACAGCAGCTGGAATAATTAAACGTGTCATTTTGATGGCGAATTATTGTAATGCTTTTTTCTCTGTTGGTCAGAACAAAATTGGCTGCCATATTACTTGCTTGTTCAGATGACATTTTCTGGTGAAAATTCTTATTTTGGTCATACTTCCAAGATGTAGAATCTTTGATTCTGAAGTAAAGTATCCACACCGGTGCGGTGGCTCCTCAAAACATTAGATTCATCCGAGCTGAGGAGCCGTCCTGATGCACAACCCACGTAAAGATGATAATTCCACGAATAACTTGCAGGTTTCAAACAGAGATGGCGACAAAGAGGCAAAACTTACGGACTGCAGTTTTAAATTGGCATGAATTTCCATGCTGGTTCAGGCTGGTTTATGCATGACCAGCATAGTCTTTCTTGTGAAAATCTTGGGAGTTAAGCTAGTTAATAAGTCTGAGGGTAACACCAGCATTTCAGCTAACCCACCATTGCAACTAGACACTGGTTAGAATACAGGTAACTCTTGACTTTTCAGTTCTTTTCTCATACACACAGTGTGTGAGAGTACTTCAAATATTTCTGATAAATAACCAGCACAGGAAGAGAGACAACCACCGACTGCTTTATCTCTCACACATTCTCAAACATGCCATTCCCACATGATCATACCTTGTGATTCTTGCCGTAGCGGTAGATCATCCAGTCCTCTCCGTTAGTGCTGACCTCCAGTTTAAAGGTGGTGACGAAGTAGGACTTGTGTGTCTCTTTGGAGACGGCACCCTGGGTGGCAATGCCCGTCAGGACCTTCAGGAAGTGCAGGTCCACCTGAGGAGGAAAAAATGTAAAAATGCAATCAAATCTTTCCTGTGATTAGGGTCTTAAAGTCCCCCTGTAGTCAATAACTGTATCCCTTTAAACTCATCTTTGATCAGTAAAATTACATATTTAATTGTTTTTTCCTGTAAAAAAAAATCGTAATGCCTTAAAATAGCTTGAATGTAACTACACCCTTGCCTCATTTAGTATACGCGGATCTATGAATATGATAATTAGCCCCGCCTCCAGTCATTCGCACAAGCTCAGAGATCCACTCGGTCAACTTACTGTGGTAAACGCTGCACAATGATATCACTTTTTACAACGTCGGACACAACACAGTAATTAATATGATTATTAATATGATTAGCCTTTTGCTTGACTACCTTATCAAACAGCTAATAAATGAAGCTAATGTTAAACAAACATCAAAACATCACATAGACATATAAACAACATTAAAAACTTGATTTTCACCACAGGGGGACTGTGACAGGACATTTTGTCGATCGCTTGGATTCCATTTCCGCGGGTTGAACTGGTTAGCCCCGCCCACTGTGACATCTCATTGGTCCAAAATCCTGCTTCACATGACAGTTAACTATCAAGCATCTTTGAATTGGTTGTTATTATGTCGCGTCTGCAGTTTCACAACTGATTTGGACAGATGAAATGCTTGTTGCTTGAAGAGTTTAAAGCTTAGAATAAGCGGTTAGGACAAAACCGTAACCCAAAATATGAGCCAAGGTTTTTACAGTCTTGAATTCGTTTTGATTTTATTTTCAGTTTATACTTTTAATTAAGTTGTCCTCTACTTTTTGTTTTATAATTTTAATTTATTTTTAATATTTTTGTGCCTTTAAAATTAAGTTAGTGAGTTTAATTATATAATTTAACATTAAATATTAAATTTTAAAAAAATAATAAAATAAATTATCATTACATTTCTCAGGGCCATCTAGTGTTGCTGTTGTTATTTAGTGGTATTCTCATGTTTAATGAAGCCGGTTATAAAATTTGAAACAAACTAAAAACCGAATGAACTTGCCATTTTAATTTTATTTCAATTAATTTTGGGAGTCATAAAAATTTATTTGGTTTAGTTTCAGCTTTTCCAATTATATTCATTTTTTTAAATGCTTTCTTTTAGCTTTTGTTTCCTTAGCTATCTCCACTAAAAATGGGATGATGAGAGAGTGATGGGAGGGAGATAAGAAAGGCAGCAAAGGGAGAGATGAGAGAGGGATGAGATAGAGAGAAGAGCTGAAAGATGGATAGAGCTGTGGGAATATGAGGCATCCCCACCCTGCAGATCATGGGCGGCAGCGAAGGTGTTATCAGAGCCTTAAGATCAATCACCTGAGCTCTGATCGATACTAACCACCTTCATTCAACTCTCCCTCTCTCCACAAAGATTATCACCCTCCCTTGCTCTCCGGACCCCCCCGCGATGATGATGATGATTGCGGCGCGAGAGCCGCCTCTCTGCCCGTACGCCTCTACCGCAGTGAGGTCTTTAATCAGGCATTCAGCTCCCGTCCTAGAGGAGGGCTGTTACCCATGATCCTCGGCTCTCCCTGCTCAGCGGGATGTCATCCGAACATGAGCGGGAAAACTGCAGCGTTTGTTATCTGTCAGAGAGACAGGTGTGGCTTTCACACACAGATACAAGCACACACACATATAGTACCTTCTGTAAAGCTGCTTAGGGCCACAGAGAAACACACCTAGACAAAAAAATCAATAGAACCCAGGACTGCTGCTAACTATTTATTCCTAGCAAAGGACCCTCATCAATCAAGTGGCTGTTACCATCAGAGCGGGCTGTGCATCATCAACCCCTGCATTCGCCCAGAGACCAGAAAGAGAGAGAGAAAGATGCAGCCTACCACATCTGAGAAGCGAGTCCCTGATGAATAGTAATAAAGAGAGAGGGAGAAAAACAATGGGAAAAGAGCACGGAAGAAGATGTGATGAGATGTTAAAGAGATGTTATGGGTTCAATGCAAGTTAAACTCTATCATCAGCATCTATGGAATCATGTTGATTACCACAGAAGATAATTTTATGCCATCCCTCAGTTAAAAAAAAATAAATAAAAAATATTGGAGCTGTATTATGCCAAAGTTACCGGCGTTACACGGTCATAAAATTGATCTGAAAAATGTAATATAAATTTTCAAAGGCAAGGTCAGTGATCTCAATAGTCCTATTTTAATATAATATAATATAATATAATATAATATAATATAATATAATATAATATAATATAATATAATATAATATAATATAACATAATATAATAACCCAAATCTACAAGTGCCTTACTGTAACAATGATTTTTGCTTATTAAAAAAAAAAAACTAAACTAAAATAAACTAAACTAAACTAAAATAAAATAAAATAAAATAAAATAAAATAAAATAAAATAAAATAAAATAAAATAAAATAAAATAAAATAAAATAAAATAAAATAAAATTCCTCATAATACACTACAGCCCTTTTTGTGGCTATTATTTTGAAAACCATTTGTATTTTTTAAACTTTTTAAAAACTTTTTTAAAAAAATAGACTCCTGTTTTAATAAAAACCAAACCAAACAAAAATAAAAAATAAAGTATAATAAAAATAACACAACAAAATTCTAAGGGGTCAAGTCTAAAGTATCTTCCATTGTAAACAACATCATGCCACATATACTTTCGTCATTCCAGAGCATTTCTTTAAGGTACCTTGATCAGTTAATTTACCCTGCAACCCTGGATGATTTGATGAATATCAATGATACTCGAATCTCAAATACATGTATACACCTAAAACAGAATGACGCCTCTCAATCTGAACACACACAACAGAGCAGAGGTGTCTGGGTGAAGTATGGTCCTCGGGCATGTTGGCATTTACGACAGCTGTTTGTCAAGATGGATGTCTGGGCCGTGGACCCTGAGAGCGATGTCAGGTGTTAACACAACACAACAGCTGTGAGCTCTACCAGAAGCCCACAACTCAGCAGCATCCTGACACAAATACGACACACCACTTAAAGTAACACCAAAAGTAATCAGTCTCATTCTGTAGGCCTGGTGTAGCACCTAACCCGAACGACATCCTGCCAGAATCAGAAATCTCAAATCCGTCTGTCTGTTCACAAGCATTTAGAGACTGCAAATAAGTTTGCAAAAGAGGGACGGGAACTTGTTCCTTAGTGTGTTCCTTAGAATGTGGATGTGCAGAAGGCATGAATGAGCAAAACCTCACCTGGATGTATTCTTTGTTGCTGTCCTCATTGGGCGTCCATGCGTTGTCTTCGAAGTTAAGTCGAGCCTGTCTTGGAGACCATCGGCCATCATAGAAGCTGGATGATGCAGAGATCTGATCATCGCTGATCTTTCCTGACTCCATGCCAAGAGCATTACTGCAATGGAAATCTGAGGAACACACAGAGTTTTCTCAGAATGTCCTCATATGTTGTCTGTTTTATAAAGACACCCTCTTAAACAGCTTCAATGTATTTACCTACTTCTTTGTTACTAGCAAACCACATTTTCAAATTGGTAGCTAAACCAACAACAACAAAAAAACACTTACTGTCATTGACCTCCTTGAGAGTCATGTTGTAGCGGGCAGAGAAGCCATCTTTGGCCACGGCCATGTCCGTATGAAAGGACAGAGAGAGGATACCAGTGGACGACTGTATTTCAGAGGGGATTTTCGTACCACAGTGTCGTCCAATCAGAGGTCCCACTGCAATACACACAAATGTAGGAAATGGTTTCTCAGTGCTGGGATGTGAATTGGTCTCATTTTGCTCCTAAGACTAGACTGGTAATTCTTTATATATGCATACAACCTATAAAACAGCACCTCTCCGAATTCTGGGATGTTTGTCTGTCAGCAGATGTATGTGATTTAGTTTGGTCATGCTCTAATGCTGTAGAGAGGCTGCTGTCTCACAGTAATGAATCCATCCTCCACCCTGACACACACACACACACACACCCACCCCACACACACGGAGTCGGAGGATGGGTGAAATAGCCTAGTATCAATCAAGTACATTGATTTTCTTCTCTTTTGGAGAGGAAAGGGCTTTAATACTGCAAGTGCTTTCGAACGGTGGGTTGAAATAACTCTCTCTCTCGCCTCTGATGGTGTTGATGATCGAATCAGGAGGCTATTGATCACAACTTTGATAAGGACTCTATATGTGTATATATGCTGTATATATATATATATATATATATATATATATATATATATATATATATATATATACAGCTATGGAAAAAATTAAGAGACCACTTAACATTGATTTCTGAACTTGGAGTGGTCTCTTAATTTTTTCCATAGCTGTATATATATATATATATATATATATATATATATATATATATATATATATATATATATATATATATATAGTAAAATTAAATTGTTTTTCCACTATATTTTCATTTCGTAAAATCATTTTTTACCATGTTTTTCATATGTATATAAATAAATTCAATTAAATGTAAAAATAGGCTTCCTTTTCATGGCAAAATATATTAAATATATTGAAAATATTCTAATATTAAGATACGGAAGAGGATTAGGGCCAAGCAATAATAAAAAAAAAAAAAACATCTTGAGATTAAAGTTGTTAAATTTCGAGAAAAAACTCGTTAAATTTCGAGAAAAAAGTCTAAATAAAATGTTGAGAATAAACTCGTTATATTACGAGAAAAAACTCGTTAAATTTCGAGAACAAATTCGTTAAATTATGAGAAAAATGTCGTTAAATTTCGAGAAAAAAGTCGAGATAAAATGTTGAGAATAAACTCGTTAAATTATGAGAAAAAAATCGTTAAATTTCGAGAACAAATTCGTTAAATTATGAGAAAAATGTCGTTAAATTTCGAGAAAAAAGTCGAAATAAAATGTTGAGAATAAAGTCATTCAATTACGAAAAAAGTTGTTAAATTACAAGAACAAATTCGTTAAATTATTAGAAAAATGTCGTTAAACTTCGAGAAAAAAGGTCAAGATAAAATGTTGAGAATAAAGTCATTAAATTATGAGAAAAAAATCGTTACATTTCAAGAAAAAAGTCGAGATAAAATGTTGAGAATAAACTTGTTAAATTACGAGAAAAAACTCGTTAAATATCAAGAAAAAAGTCGAAATAAAATGTTGAGAATAAAGTCATTAAATTCTGAAAAAAAGTTGTTAAATTACAAGAACAAATTCGTTAAATTATGAGAAAAATGTCGTTAAATTTCGAGAAAAAAGTCGAGATAAAATGTTGAGAAATAAAGTCATTAAATTATGAGAAAAAAGTCGTTAAATTACGAGAACAAATTCATTAAATTACGAATTTGTTCTCATAATTTAACAACTTTTTTTCTCGAAATTTAACGCGTTTTTTTCTCGTAATTTAACAAGTTTATTCTCAAAATTTTATCTCGACTTTTTTCTTGAAATTTAACGAGTTTTTTCTCTTAATTTAATGAGTTTATTCTCAACATTTTATTTCAACTTTTTTCTCTAAATTTAACGAGTTTTTTCTCGAAATTTAACAACTTTAATCTCAAGATGGTTTTATTTTTTTATTATTGCTTGGCCCTAATCCTCTTCCGTATTAAGAAGACTCTATTTTAAACAAATATATTTTTCATAAGGCAAATGAAAATTATTTTGCACAATTAAGCATATTTCCACCATATGTTCATAACAGTAATGCTTAAGAATTAAATACCACCACGGCAAAGAAACACATTACAGTTTAAATAATGTCTTTTTTTTTCAAATGACAATAATGAATATGATCTTGGTAAAGCTGGTTATACTTAAATATACTGTTGTGTTTTAGTGTCTACAGTTATAATGTGTATGATTATATGCGCATGTACAATGCTCCAATATGAAGCCTTATCCAGAGGCAGAAGGGCGAGGGTGGAGGCAGCATGGGGGTCTCAGGGCTAAAGCATTAATAAGACAGCTGGGGGAAAAGAGCCTATTCCACAGCGCTCTGTTCCAGACAAGGATTAAATCCTATTGCAGTGTTATTCACGCCCCATTTTCACTTTCCTGATAAAGGTTACCATGGCTGCTGTTACCCCCCGTCCCCCGTCTCCTCCACCCCTCCGTGCGGAAGAGTAAGGGTGCCATGGCTTTTTGGCCCCGCCTGGCGCAGATAAGGCAAAGCAAGGCCCTGGGCTCCGCTTTCATCTGCCAACGCTCGATACTAAAATAGCTCCAGCGGCAGCCGCAGTAACAGCATGACAGCAATGCGCCTGAGCTTCATACCGGCGGAGCAGCTAGCGCAGTGGCCAACGGACTGGTGGTGAGTGTCACAGGGTAAGAGCGAACAGCTGTATAGACGGTGGATAAACCAAACAGATGGCCCATAGTGTGATAGTGAACGGTATGTGGATTAGAAATCATTAAGTGACCAAATTATGTACGGCAGACATGCAACATAATGATCTCGAAGCAGACAATGAGGTCAGAGGGAAATGGGAAATGCAATCCTCTTAAAGTCACGGGTGGTCTGGACTTTGGAAAACTGCGGTCTAATCCAAACCCCGACTGTAAATCCAAACAGAATTCTTCGGGATTACAACATCTAGACTCACCCTGCGGGAGGCCGTCCCACACCTCCAGCCAGTCGTACTTGCACTCGCCCTCCGAGCCCTGCAAGGGGTCGTTCTCCAGGTCGAATGTCAGGAAGGTGAGGGTGACGTCCATGTGAGGAGGGACGACGATGATGAAGGTGCACTCTAGATTGTGGGGGTATTTGTCAGGGAAGCCGGGCGACTCGATCACACCTGACGGACTGGTGAAGTTTCTGGAACAGTCGGAGCCTGGGGGAAAGAGAAATCAGAAGATACATGAAGACAGCAGCTGAAACACGCTGTATGTGTGAGACATGACGGTTTTGTATTGACCAAAATGTCAGAGAGTGGACTTGTTCTGGAGGGACAGCAGAAGCACATTACTTGATTTCTTGTGTCAATCGCACACAAAGAACGAGACACACTCGGTTAGCTCTCTGAGAAAAACATATTGATGTGAACGAAAACGGGAACATTCATCAAAGTGAAGCTTTAAATCTGTGCAGAAAAATACTTCATCTGCAAAAGTGCTAAATTAGAATGATTTCCCATCCCTGCAGCTGCTGTCAATATTCATTTACCGCTACAGTCGGAGATAGCGCTCAGTGTTTCTCATGCTGCACGTTTGCATCTAATAAAGGAGGGATTTCTGTGAAACAGACAGACTTAGTAACATAGTAGCGCTCAGGGCAGCACTGAGCATATTAAAGGGTTAGTTCACCCAACAAAGAAAATTCTGGCATTAATTACTCACTCTCATGTCATTCCACATCCTTAAGACCTTCATTCATCTTCGGAACACAAATTCAGATATTTTTGATGAAATCCAAGAGCTGTCTGACAATTTAACCACCACTTTCAAGGTACTAAAGACATTGTTAAAATAGTCGACATGACTGCAGTGGTTCAACCTTAATTTTATGAAGCGACGAGAATACTTTTTGTTCGCCAATACCAAGTCGGTGTTCTGATGTTGAACCTGGACACCAGAAGAGAAGATATTGTTGAATAAAGTCATTATTTTTGTTTTGTTTTTGCTCACAAAAAGTATTTTCGTCACTTCTAAAAGTTAAGGTTGAACCACTGCAGTCAGGTCGACTGTTTTAACAATGTCTTTAGTACCTTTCTTGACCTTGAAAGTGGTGGATAAATTGTCTATGGAGGAGTCAGAGAGCTCTTGGATTTCATCAAAAATATCTTAATTTGTATTCCAAAGATGAACAAAGGTCTTACAGATGTAGAACGACATGAGGGTGGGTTATTAATGACAGAATTTTAATTTTTGGGTGAACTAACCCTTTAAGGTGTCATCTTAGGACATGATGTTGTATGATATGCATCTCAGTTTAATGTTGTGCCAGTGCTGTATAAGTAAACACTATCTCATTATCTCCAATTTTAGCATTGGAAAGTCTGATTCATTCTAGTGAATCAATTCATTTGGATGGTTCTTGTAATAAACAGCCTCATTAAAAGGTTCACCAATTTGAGTCCCCTACATAACATATTTTAGTCAATTACTATAATTTTGACCAAGTTATATATATTAATTTTCTGTGATCACATGTTGTTTAAAGGTAGGCCAAATTGTTGTATTGTTCAGATGTTTTTATTCAGGAATCCAAACTTTGTATATCAGACTTAAAATGCAGTCATATTTGCCGTTGTTCAACAAATATTTTCGCAGTTGAAATAGGGTCATTTAACAGGAATCCACGCAATCGGGAATTTCACATGCGTTTTTTCCACACAGATTTTGCAACGGTTTTAAGTTGGTTGCACTGATTTACGGCATTGTTTGAAAGTGACTTCTGCTGTGCTTCATGCATTGCTACGCAATTAACAATGGACCTTTTTTGTATCTGTACCTTTTTGTTTTACATTCCAAGCTCATTCTGCTGAGCTTTTTGGAGCTTTACAGTATGAATCACCAAACTATTTAATTGTATGAAAAAGAGCAGCTTGGACATTCTGCTAAATATCTCATTTTGTGTTTTACAGTACAAAGAATCGTAGTTTGGAGCAGTATGTAAATGATGGGATTTTCATTTCTGGGTGAACTATCCCTTTAAGACTGTTTAGTAAACCTGTATAGTTTCATGCTGGTTTTAAGCCTGTGCTGGCCAGTGTTCGGCTTTGTATCACAAGAGTTAGTAGTGCTTCTTGTATGCTAACACATGCACAGTCATGCTTCACCTTCAGCTGTGACACACGTCCTACACACCAGCCTTTGACACGATGCACAGCACGTTCACGTGTAATGTCACCTCTTCAGAGGGATGCAGAGTCACAGAGCTCATACTAATGCACAGAAAGGCACACCTCAACACACATGCAGTCAAGCACATTGAATCCCATGATATCCTTTCTGTAATCTCAAAGGTTCTCTGTGTTTGAGGCACAGGAAGTGCCACTCAGATTATTTAAAAAATAAAAGTATAGATGAGAAAGAACTTAAAAGAGATCAGTTGACAGGGGCTGTGGGGGCAAAACATCAGCGGATCAGAGAACAAACACTCAGTGATCTGTGACTCTTAACTCCTCAATAACTGAAATGCTTTAACTATTTCTGTGCTTGCAGAGCAGCTGCGTGGGTACACAGCATACAACTGCACAGGCCGGGAGTGACAACTGTGTTTCACACAACCTCAAATCACCTATACACATATCTTCCTTCAGTCCCATTGCAAAATTAACAGAGCGCTATTTAAAGTACTAGAGCCGGAGACAGCAGTATAATGTCTGAGGCATTAATGACAGGTCAGTGACCCCATGTGGACGTGTTCAGACCTGTCCTTGAGACCCACAAAGACGCTCTCATGCACAAGAGTCTGCTGGATGCTGCAGTTCAGAGGTACATTTTTTTTAGGTCACCTCAGATTAAGAAATAAAATTAAATTGAGACTTTATTTTTCTAAAAAAAAAAAAAAAGCTTACTAGAAGACACAATTGAGATTATTTAATTGTAATTTATTTTTATCATAGTAAGTGTTATTTAATTTTTTTTTATTATTTAAAAAATATTTTTAATATAATTATTTATTTAATAATTATTTGTTTATTTATTAAAATTAATTTGTATTATTATTAATTTTAAATGAATCTCAAGTGTGCATTTCTATTTTCCTCCCTGACATCCGAATACCACATGAACATTTATTTTTCATAATTCTAGCTTTATATCTCACAATGTGGCTTTGTTTTATTAAGTGCATTCCTGTAGTGCAAACCCATCCACATGGGTTTGATTTCCTGCGCATACAAGCAGTGATAGAAATGTATACCTTGGGTGCTATATAAGTTGCTTTGGATGAAAGCATCTGCCACATGCATAAATGTAAATGTTTATCTCTTTTAAACTTCATCTCACAATTCCCTGCTGACAGCATTTTCAGGGAGGTTAAGATGATAGACAAGGATGCCTGAAGGGTGTAGAATGGCCTATGCTCGTGCACCCGCTCAGTGTGGGCAGCACACAGGAAATCGGGGCCTGTCTGGCACCCTAGCAGCTGAGAGAGAGACAGGTCCCAGAGAGACAGCAGGCCAGGGTTAATGTTACACCCTCCTGCACTAATACAGCACACTACATCTGTTCAAGTCCTACATGTTTGCGCATGTATGAATGTGTCGGATTCACATCCTCAGCAAAATGGTCATGCATTTCCTCTAGCACCTGCTTGCACACGTCATGCGTTGAATGTTATTTCTCTTCAACACAAACTCTCTTTCCTTATTGTTTCTCCCATTTATGCAGTGATCAGTAATAACTCATTACATACAGTATGTCTATGTGTCCCTTATGTAGCCCCGCCCCTTTTCAGCACTGTGCTCATTGTGTTCTGTCTTCTGGTTTGTATTTCCACAGCATGAAGGTAAGATCTTACAGATTTATGAATGAGCCACTCGTTTTAAAATCTTCCCCGTCTACTGACATTTGTTATGACATCCGATTCAAACATTACAATGCTCGTGATAACTTTCGTTAACTCTACAATAAGTAAATTCTCTTCACCAGCTAGTTACTCATCGACAGCGATGCCATAGAAATATACAGAGCTGCCGCAAAACGTTTCACCAATGAGTCTATTTTAAAGTCTTTATGGTGATTACCATGAGTTTTCTCATCACATACATCAAGTATGATACAATACAAATCCGAAACCAAATTTAATTCCACAAAGGTAAAGAACAAGATGGCTTGGAAAAGTTTCATTTAACTATCAATTTTGTTTCATATGTGTTTCTCCTAAAGGACATTATGTATGTGATAACATCACTTGGCTTCCAGACTATATATAAGATGTGAAGAATTAATTCCATTTGTGATTTTTTCTTTTGCCATCGCATTTTGGTTTCCTCCATTCCTTGACACTCTAATACCAGATAAATACAGTTGCGTGAAAGCATCCAGACTGGCGTGTTCCCTCCATTACTGGGTCAGATGTGCTGTCAGACTCCCTTTACCCTGCAGTGGTGACGTTATGCTTTACTACAGCTTGTTTTTCGGATAGGCTGTGTGTGTGCGTGAGTATATTAGAGCGTATGAGACCCTGCCAGTCACGCGCTGACCCCTCGTACTCACGCCACCTCAGACAGACAAACAGTATGCCAGACCCCCGCTGAGCCTCTACTGTACTGGGCTCCAGTATGCATGAGTGACCCCGACGCCATCAGCATTTTTGTTGGCTCTCATTAATTCATGTTTGTGAGCATGGTAAAAACAGCCAGCCCGCAGAAGGATGGGGAAACTCTCCCCCACCCCTCATCCAGTAGGGGAAAGCCACGTCTGGACAGTGCGTTGGAGGCTTAGCGCCGGGATTGGCGTGCGTGGCTGGGTCTGTCTGTGGCTGGAGGGAAATCGGGGGGCTGTTATTAAGGAGCGTTGCTGGGTAGAATAGGAATGATTGTCATGGATGAGTGAATGGTGTGTGTCTGTGTGTAAGAGAGATTATATTTGTGAGGTGTGCTGGCATGATTTTCATCTATGCTGTAATGCCATACACATACATGAGCAATACGCTGATGGCAAATAACCAAGGAAAAGAACTAAACAAAACAAAAAAAAAACATTAAAATAGTCCATATGTCTTGTGCACCATATTCCAGTTCTATCATAGCCAAATGGTAGTTTAACAGCCAATATACACTAAAGTTCAAAAGTTTGTGATCAGAAAGGTTTTTTAATGTTTTTGAAAGAAATCTAATTCTCATCAAGGTGGCATGTATTTGATCAAAAATACAGTAAAAACAGTAATATTGTGGAAATATTATAATTAAAATAAATGTTCACAATTTGAATTTATTTGAAATAGAAATCTTTTTTAACATTATAAATGTCTTTACTATCACTTTTGATAAATTGAATGCATCCTTGCGAAACAAAAGTATTAATTTCTATAAAAAACTTATTTGCAAACTTATACAAGACAGTTTATATATATATATATATATATATATATATATATATATATATATATATATATATATATATATATATATATATATATATATATATATATATATATAAAACTTAAATCTAATCTTATATGTTAGTGCATTCCTCACAAATCTATCATACTTGAAATATAGTGCACAAATCTTATGGATTATGTTTGCCATTTTGTCCGTTTTATGGAAAAGTGGAGCATAAAATCTCCACTTTTGTGTTCCATTAAAAGCATAAAAGCATATGGGATGGCATGAGGGGTATAATGACGAATTTTTCAATTTTTAACATACTATGCCTTTAAGTTAAATACAAATCCTGTGCTGCACTGTCTGATTTCCTTGGTTTTGTTAGTGATATTTAACAGATTGATATTTCACAGCATTTCATTGCTGTGATCTGATTGGTGAGCGTTCCAGGGCACCAAAACATCTGTAGGGCAGTATCTCCATCCATTAGCCTCTTAATTCTAACAGTAAGGGATGCAGTCATAGGCGACCATCACTATAGCTATAGGGCAGTTGTGCTGTGAGCTGTAATTCGCTATTCTAGAACTCCACTGATAAAGAGATGATTGGCTGAGAGTTTTTAGATTGTAACCGTGGCAACAGAATCATGTGGTTAAATGTATGGTTGAGTAAACTAAGTGGTTATTATGAATGAGGTTCAGATGTAAGTCAGTATGTAAGGTCACTGGGCTTTCTTACACTCTGAATGCAGCAACTTAACAACATTATAAAGATGGCTGTTGTTGGCCATTTGAAATCAAGTGTCTGGTTTGGGGTGTTTTCCCATGAGCCATCCCTACTGCGCACATTAATTTTGCAAGATAGGAGTCCAGACCGAAGCTTCAGACAGCTGAAGAAATAACACATCATTTTGCTCTCAAGGGCAAGGGCTGAAATCTCAGAGCTTGGTGGCACAGGTAGCTGTTTTGCGGTTCAAGGGCGACAAGATACTGATTTCCTGTGTGCAGCAGGAGGTGGAGAACTGATGCAGTGTTTCTTCCCAGCAGGCTGTGCAGCATACGACGGACACACCTCCAGGCTGTGTATTTACCCAAGATCCCTATCACTGCTAGAGAAAACTGCCCTGGCCACGCCAGGACACGTCCAGTACATTCACCAATATAAATAAACAACACTTACACTCTGGGATTCTGGGATGTGTTCCAATTGCTTCTGTTTTGTAGAATTTTCCTTCTATTTTTCCCTCTCTTTTACTAAATGTTCCTTCTTTGATCTATATATATATATATATATATCAGGGAAATGATGCAAGTCTGATTCAAAGTCATGATTGCTGCATCCAACTATATATAGGTGAAAAACAGTATGTGACAAAATAAGTATGTCCGGACTCACAGTACTCTTTCATAGTAAAGAGTAGGCAAAAAGTACCCGGATGACCTACTATTTCCAACGAGATTCTGAAGTATGTATATGATGGACACTTTACTATCCCATGAGGCCACGAGAGAGGATTTGTGAATGACAGTAAAAGTGACAAAACTGATGCTGGTACACTGTAAAAAAAAAATTTCATGATTTGTTATCATACATTTTTTTCTTTTGTAAAATCAACTTAGATAATTAATGTGGTTCAGATAACATCATATTTTCTGTTGATTAAACTCAAATTTTTCATTTAAATGAACTCAAAAGTTTAAGACAACCTGTAACTTTTTTAAGTTAAACCAACGATTCTTTTTTACAATGTAGGTCAAGTGATAATGACAATATGGTGAATGTAGTACATCCAGATTATATTCATACTACACACATTCATACATAGAATGTTCTTTTTTAGCCGTTATGAAGTAATTACTACCTACTTTACCTACCTGCTTTAAGAGAGTATGCGATTTCGGACGCAGCCATTGTATTCGAAAACAGCAGACAAAAAGTAGGCTACTACTTTTGCCGAGATTCTGAAGTGCACATTCGATGAACACTTTACAGTGTCATGAGGCCACGGGAGAGGATTTATGAATGGCATTGAAGCGATGCAACTGACACTGATAGGTCACATGACAGTAACAACATGGCAGATATATATCCAAATTTTATTCATACTACCCATATTCACACTATATAGAACATACTTTTTTAATGGTAGTGAAGTTCGAATTCAAATCTAGTACCTACTCAGTATGTGATTGTCTCTACTAGCACTACTCTTCAAATGATCAGAGGATGTGTATTACTGACAAATAGAGGTGTTTATGAGGTAATCATTGAGTTATATACAAACACACTTTTTCAAATTCATCAAAATTCGGTCCCCAAAAAAATCTCTTTGTCTTTGTTTATGAACACGCACACATCCACACGCACACTCCCACACATTTTCACACGCATCTTCTGAGTATAATGAGATCTTGTTAATGCCATGGCAACTGCGAGCTTCCACACGCCAACGGGTCTCATCATTATTGCTTGTTTATGATTAAAAAAACCTGCGACCTGCCTGCCGTTGTTATAGCGTTCATCACTGTCTCTGTTCATACCTCTGCGCTGTGTTAGCCAGGTTGCTATGGAGCTCTCACACTATCAGATCACACTCAACGGATTGTGTCATCACTTCCTCCGTAAAGCGGGAGGTGTGGGGCTTCTGTTCACGATAAAGCGTTTGCTGATATCTCTCAGCGTTGGATGCCTACACTAATGAGCGAGTTTAGCTTGTCATCTGACTGGTGGATCTCATTAAGGATGTGATTTTGTATTTCAGCCCCTCAGAAGCAACTGTCACTCCTGGACCCTCCAACTGCACACTACTAACTGGTCATTTCCGACCAATGTCTTCCACCAGCTTCATGACAGCTGCTCTGCATGGCTATCCCAGTACACTACTGCGGTGAGCTAAGAGGAAAGACCATCACACATGTTGTGTTAGTAACCCCAGCTGCCCCCAGGCCTCAGGGGAGGGTAGATCAGGAGTCAATTAAAGAGACATTCCCGGAATGCTTTCAGAAGGTTGAAAAAGGAACAAGGGATGTCTCCACGCTGTTTATTTTGCCCGCCAGCAGCCGCCTTGATCTGAATTTGTGCCGGTGCATGTCGACCGGGCTCCATGAAGGAGAGAGAAATCATACAGTATAAGAAGGCACCAGGGGTCAGCTACAGTTAATCTGGTTGCTCAGAGGACACACAGACTATAGCGACGAAATAACCCAAAGAGATTTCCCGGCAAAAATTGTTCTCTTTATTTTTTAGCAGCAATAACGTATTTGATTATTCTATTTTGATAAGTAATAATTAAAATAGAAATTATGTTAAGTTACGGCCAATTGCACAGACCACCAGTAACATCGAGGCACCTGGCAGTGTGAATGCCTACTAGCGACCACAGTTGTGCAAAATTCGTAATTGATGAACTTGTATCCGCTTAATTTATGAACGTTAATCAATCAATCAATCAATCAATCAATCAATCTATCTATCTATCTATCTATCTATCTATCTACAACCTAAATTCCGGAAAAGTTGGGACGTTTTTTAAATTTTGAATAAAATCAAATGAGCCAATATTTTATTCACAATAGAACTTAGATAACATAACAAATGTTTAAACAGAGAAATTTTACACTTTTATCCATTAAATGAGCTCATTTCAAATTTGATGCCTGCTACAGGTCTCAAAAAAGTTGTCACGGGGGCAACAAATGGCTGAAAAAGCGAGAAATTTTGAGAATATTCAGCTGGGAGAACATCTAGCAACTAATTAAGTTAATTGACATCAGGTCTGTAACATGATTAGCTATAAAAGGGGTTGTCTTAGAGTGGCAGAGTCTCTCAGAAGTAAAGATGGGCAGCTGTGAAAGAGTGCATAAAAAGATTGTGGAATACTTTAAAAACAATGTTCCTCAACGTCAAATTGCAAAGGCTTTGCTAATCACATCATCTACAGTGCATAATATCATCAAAAGATCCAGAGAAACTGGAAAAATCTCTGTGCCCGTGGTCTTTGGGCCCTCAGACGACACTGCATCACTCATCGGCATGACTATGTCAATGATATTACTAAATGGGCCCAGGAATACTTCCAGAAACTACTGTTGGTAAACACAATCCGCCGTGCCATCTGCAGATGCCAACTAAAGCTCTATCATGCAAAAAGGAAGCCATATGTGAACATGGTCCAGAAGTGCCGTCGTGTCCTGTGGGCCAAGGCTCATTTAAAATGGTCCCAACTTTTCCGGAATTCGGGTTGTATCTATCTATCTGTCTGTTCAATTCAATTCAATTCAATTCAATTCAATTCAATTCAAAAAGTTGTCTGTTTGCAACATCAATTAAAATTCAAATTCAGAAACTGAGATTATAGTAACCCACTGCATTTGAACCAATAACCCATCACAGCCTTTCCCTCCAATCCATAAAAGCCATTTGGAACTTGTCATAAATGGCAATCCTTTCTTCCTGCTTCTGAACTCTCCAATCAGAACCTTTCCCTCCAGTTTACAAAAATGAATCCACACCTTTCCACCAAGTAATAAAACTGGTGGGCTGTCAATGACGCCACACTGACCAATGGGGACTCTTCCCTCCGACTGACTACAGCAAATCAACACTTCTCAGGCAGGTGGGATTTGACACATTGCAGCCCATGCTGCAAGAAGTAGTGGGTAGATAAAGGAAGAGATGAGCTACGTGCTTCTGTGTGAAAGGGAGAATTTGTGATACGTGTTAAGAGAGACAGTTACATTGACAAAAAAATCCTGCTTCCTTTACAGGCTCAATGGACCCACATGAACTCTTCCCATGCTGTAAACGCTGTGTTAGTACAAGAGCTAGAACAGAAAACTATTGCTTAAAGCACACAGGAGAGATGCATAAACAGCAGGTGAGGCTTTGACACTGCATTGTTTCTGATGAGCTAAATCCTGCTGGGTAGCACACGCTTACCTGTCTTATAGATTTCATAGCGCAGCGAAAATCCTGCCCCCTGGTGGGCGTAGTCTGAGACGAATTTGATGTGCAGAACGGGGCCTGAGGAGATGATCGCAGGGGGTGCGATGTTACTGCAGTGCCTCCCCAACAGATCCGCGGTCTCTGAGTTACCATCCCGGATCTCAATGAAGTCATACCTATGCAGAAAACCAAACACCGAGATGTTTATTCAAGAGGTCGAATGCATATAACCACAAATTAAAAATGTTTTTTCAAGTTGTGTCTTTCTCTGAACTGGAATTGACACCAGATTGACAGTTGTGTGCTAGAAACACTGTCCGATACTGATAATTATATCCATTATGGTCGATAACTGATAAATGGCCACTATTAAAAATGGATACAATTTTGCCCAATAAATAAAACACTAAAAATTAAAAATAGTCCTTTTAACTGCTACAAGTGAACTTATGCATCACAACATTATAATGTAGAGTATGAAAAATGGACTTTGAGATTTGCAAAAGATTGCATTTAACAGTTTTTGTAAATTAGTAGTGTTTTTAAATATTAGCTTCAAGTGACAGCAATCTAAATATAAAAATAGATGAAATGGGCATGAAAATCCAATATTGGCCGATATATCCACTATATACTGATACCGATAAATAAAACATTGTACATCCCCAATTTGAGGTCAGTCCATCATATAAGTCCCTTACAGAAAGGTATTCCAAGATTTTTGCATTACTGTACAGTACTGTACTGTACTGCAGACACACAACACAATGTGTGTTAAAGGTCCGCCTATTCTGCCACCTCTACATAATGAGTTTTGTCTTTCTTTGTTTTGTTTTGTTTTTTTCCTGTTAACTCTCGAAACACGAACAGCCTTGGAAGAGAAAATCACAATGGGATTGAGGTTAAAAGGTGTTTAATCTCAATTAACTATGTCAATCATACACACCTTACACTTTCTGCCAGGTTACTAAATACATTCTTTCTCTGAAAAGCTTTTAAAATTTGACCTGATGGTAGGTAAATTAAAAACAGCTAGAGAATGACTAAAAAAAAAACATCCAAGAGAAGGTATATTATCTGCTTTGAAAGGTGAATCAAAGAGTTTCTTTTTAAAACAACATAACAGCCAGAAGTGATTCTGGGTCCAGCTGGCAGGCAGCGAGGGTAAAAAGTGCTGCTACTTAGCACAGCGCTGTCGTGTTAATAAGGCTGAGGTTTATGTAGCTGTACTAGCAGAAGAGCGTGACTTCACACAGCATGCTGTGCCTCATTTAACCACCAATTCAGCAAGCCTGTGGACCCTCCGAACATCTGTACCCTTCAGCGCTAGAGAGTCATTGTCTAAAACACTGCTCCAACTCAAGAGACGAGTGCACAGACAGAGAAATCAATGAGCCTTGAGTTGGAGAAACTATGATTTCTCGCCTCTGACATATTTATTCAGTGTGGTGTATTCCTAGAGGACAAATGCATTGCTCTGTCATAGTTTGGGAGGTTTAATGGAGTTCTCAGTTATGATTCATTGATGTACCTACTCAAGTCTCACAGGTTTCTCCTAAAATTCCTTAAAAGACATGAAAACAGACACAAATGAGACAGTTGTTGACATACAGCAATACTGTCAAAAAAGATATAGACTAGAGTTGTCAAAAGTACCAACTTCGGTACCAATCGGTATTGCTGAGCGGATTCATAAACACCTCTGATTGGCCAATGTGTTCACGTGCTCATCTGATATGTCTGTGATTGGCTACAATGATCAACGCACGGGAGCGTTTGAAAGAACACAGAAGTGTTTGAATTAGAAAGCGGGAGCATTTGAAAGCAGGCGTCTATAATCGGACTGGTCCACGATAGACGGCTACTTTCAAACGCTCCCGTGTGTATCTGTGTAAACGTTCAGAGAAAAAAACGTCATTGATGTCTATTTACAACATGTTTTTACAGCGTTGATCATTGTAGCCAATCACAGACATATCCGATGAGCTGTGAACACAATCAGAGGTGTTTACGAATCCGCTCAACAGCGCTCAAAGCGTCACATTTTTTAAATTTCAGTACCGACTTGGTACGGAAGACGGTACTTTTGACAACTCTAATATAGACACCATTGTTTCCTTGTTGAGTGCTTGTCGAGCATTTTAAGGTGATAATAGGGTCATTATTCTTTCTTATGGGTTTATTTGCACTACCGTTAAAAAGTTTGGGTTCTGTAATATTTTGAAAGAAGTCTCTTATGCTCACAAAGGCAGCATTTATTTGATAAAAATACAGTGAAAACACTAATATAGTGTGATATTACAACTATTTAAAAGAACTGTTTTTATTTTAAAACATAATTTATTCTTGTGATGGCAAAGCTGAATGTTCAGCATCATTACTCCATTCTTCAGTGTCACATGATCCTTCGGAAATCAGTCTAATATGCTGATTTGATGCTCAAGAATAATTTCTTATTACCAATGTTGAAAACTGTGCTGTGCTACTTAACATTTTTGTCGAAATAGTGACACGTTTTTCCAGGGGGTTTTTTTTATTTAAAAGGCATTTCTTTGAAATAATTTGTAATGTTATACGGTCACTTTATTTTGATCAATTCAATGCATCCTTGCTGAATAAGAAAGAAATATCAATTTCTTTCAAAAAATCTTACTGACCCCAAAACTTTAAACTGCAGAGTAGCAGAAAAATTCAGAATTTACTATAATGGAATTCAAATTAAACTTGCCACGATTCACAGGAAGCTGGACTAGAATCGGATTTGGAATTAACCCTTAAATGCATGACTGTTTCACCAATCATTCTTACATATTCGGGTCTTTATCGACCCGGATCTATATCTAACACGGAAGGATCTCTACCTGTCGCGATAATATAAAACTCCTTTGATATTAGAGTAACAATTACAGAAGAATAAAATAAAGCTTGTTTTGTTAACTTTTGGAGCTTGAAAGGGCTCCGTTTGAGCAGATGTTTTATACCATCATCACTGTCCTCATCAGAGCTCATTTCCCAGTAATTTCAGCAAATAATGGGCTAGTTTTATGTTTGAGGTCACGAAAATGAGCCCATTCGCGATCTCAAATGTATTCTTAAAACTATATAATTTTCAACATCTTCAAAATCAATATTTCACTCGCTAACAGCTTCACCAGATCCATCCAGTAACAGTTACAGTAATATTTGATTGTGTTCAGTACTTGCTCTGCAGTAAATCGCTGAGCCATTTCATGTTTTTCTTATTATTTCGTTTTCTGTCTGAATGAGTCGTCACCTCAGCATTGTGTATCAGATATTGCCATCTTGTGGAATAAAGGTGAATTACACTTATTCCATCATCTAAGATTCAATTATTGTTTTGCAGAAAAAATATACATACACTCATACATACCTCGGGTCGTTAGCGACCCTATACAATTTTTACAAAAATTGAATACATAAATAGGCATTCTTTTATAATTTTATGATTTTTTTCTTGTTATATTCTTCATAATGAATTGATTGAGGAATACCAAGAAGATTGATGTCTAACTTTAAAAAAATGAATGAGGAGGAGGGTAGTGAATGAAGTCCCGGGTCACTAAAGACCCGAGGTATGCATTTAAGGGTTAAAGGAAATAGAATCGACTGAATTCAATAGGTTGCACTGCATTCTGGGAAATTGTGTTCTTCCATCCTCATCCATAATTTACATAAAAAACTGTAAAGCTTAAAAAACTTCTTTAAACTTTCCAACTTTCAGCTTTCAAAATTTGTATTGAGTATACTAACATCTTCCTTCAACAATTCCTTCAACCCTGTCTGTTTGCCTTCTATTTGACAGGTTGTGAGGTTCACTGAATCTATAAGAGTAAAAAAGGATATCTCAGGAGCCGAAGGCACCAAACACTCTCCAATCAAACATTTGCACAGCCCTTCTCAGTGCCTCTGATAACATGTCCCACCTCAACACGCACTTCTGTCTCTTTCCTCAAAATGACAGGACACTCTGTGATAAAGGATGAAAACATGACAGCGAGAAAGATGAAAGCACAGAGGAACCATGTGACAGACGCCAGCAGCTGTCTTTAACCAGCCTAAAACACACACAAGCACTCTCAAATAAACGTCATGACACATAAAACACAACCACACAAACACTATTCTGTTCTTTTTAGTGAACTTTTAGGTGCTTTTCATTTCAAATTAGTACAGAGTTAAAAGTTACTCTCACTTTTTCTCATTAATCATAGTCACCAATTAACTAAGGCACAAACCGTCCTACAAAAACAACATTCACCTAGCACTGAGGACACATGCTGTGTGGGACCACTGCAGTCACATGGGCGGCAAATGACAACACAAACACTGGCTTGTATTTGCTGTGGATGTGAGGGTAATTCGATTTTCATGGATCTTATTTCTGAATATTGTTACCATGGTGAATCTGTTTGGGGTGAGAATGCTGCCATTGTTGACCGACCTAAAAAATTGTCCATACTACGTAAACACCACATTTTTTGTGTGTGTGTGTATCAAAGGCTGATTCTGTTTTCTCTGTTGGCCACTTTTCCACTTGTTTTTCTTTTGATCGGCCTTGTTTTCACTCTTACTTTACACCAGCTAATTAAGGTAAACACAGGCTTTGGCACCCTGAGCTTGAGTATGTGTGTGTGCTCTCTAAATGATGTGTTTGACCACAGCAGAGCAAGTATCTGCAGATGTACCCCTCCTCCACCATCAGAGCCGCATGCTAATTGCCTTTCACGCGTTGTATCTACTTTTTCACACTTGCAAAAACTTATCAAGCATCAGACGTCCCCTGCAGATCCAGGCATCTGACAGGACAAAATCACAAAATTTGCTGACACAATGTAAAATGAGATTATTTTGTGTTTGACAGCAACATACTGTAAATGAGAGTCATTAAAGGATTAGTCCACTTTTAAATACACTTTTCCTGATAAATTTACTCACCCCCATGTCATCCAAGATGTTCATGTCTTTCTCTCTTCAGTCGAAAAGAAATGAAGGTTTTTGAGGAAAACATTACCAACAGATTGAAGGTCAAAATTACAGTTTCAGTGCAGCTTCAAGGGCTTTAAACGATACCAGATGAGTAATAAGGGTCTTATCTAGTGAATCGGTCGGTCATTTTCGGAAAAAATACAACCGTTTATGCCAAAAATATCGCCTTGAACGTATGTTCCGCTTCCGCATTCTTCATAACGCTTACGCTGAATGTTCTACGCCTTCCCTATTCTACTTATGGAACGAACGCGGCGCCAGTTTCGTTTTTTCCCATAACTTGAATAGGGAAGGCGTAGAACATTCAGCGTAAGCGTTATGAAGAATGCGGAAGTGGAAAGTACGTTCAAGGCGATATTTTGTTTATAAAGCATAAACGGTTGTATTTTTTTCGAAAATGACCGATCGATTCGCTAGATAAGACCCTTATTCCTCGTCTGGTATCGTTTAAAGCCCTTGAAGCTGCACTGAAACTGTAATTTTGACCTTCAATCTGTTGGTAGCCATTGAAATCCACTGTAAGGAAAATAATCCTGGAATGTTTTCCTCAAAAACCTTCATTTCTTTTCGACTAAAGAGAGAAAGACATGAACATCTTGGATGACATGGGGGTGAGTAAATTTATCAGGAAAAGTATATTTAAAAGTGGACTAATCCTTTAAGTTTTTAGAGCCTGCCCTCATTAGAAAAACATACCTGTGGGAACGTTTTTGCGAGTTGCAAAATACCTATACGTACATATCACTGCAGTTTCAATGTGAAATGTCCACTGAGTGGCGCTAAAGGCATGTTCATTTTTTTGCCGGAACAAGTCATTTCACTCGGCGGCCATCTTTGAAGCACCTCTCGGGCATCCTGGGCATCATGCAATCTCTTTGAATGGGGAAACATCAAATTCTCCAAAACTGTTCGCTAACCTTACGATTAAATTTCATATTTGAAATCACCAATGAAATCTAACAACAACCGGCTCATAAATTTAGTTTCTAAACGCTCGAATCATGACAAAAAAAAACTATTTTTCAGGCTGGATCAAGCTAATGCACATGCGCAGACCTAAATGCGCGTCTCTTTGGAGGCGCGCGTCTGATTGTTTCTATAGAAACCGGTGATTCTAACGGCTGCTGAAGTGACGCGATGACTTTACCAGTCGGCGATTGGCTCTTATTTAGAAGGCGGGACTTATTCCGCCATATTGCGCATTACACTTTCTCCCATTCAAAACAATACGAGTGACACGTCTTGTGTTATTCTATAGTCTTTGTTCGTACCCAAGGCTTCCTCGTCCTAAGTCCAACTCCGTATCATCTGAGCTACGGAGCGAGCTTGATATGTTAGAAAAGCGAAACATATGGAGTTGGTTAAAGCTTAAAACGATTAAAAGCGCTAGCAGTTTTACTGCCTCTAGTGTTCATTTCTGTTGGAAACGTATTTTTGCGACTCACGAAAACGTTCCAGGTACGTCTTTCCATGAGACCAGGTTAAGTTTTTAGTAAAAGTGAAGGTAATTTTTACACCATCTGTGGGAGTTTTTTGTTGTTGTTTTTTGAGCGATCAAATGGGTCGGACATTTGCTCAACTAACGTCAGGAGAAGATGGGATAAATGTTTAAAACTTGTTCTGTCATTATTTTCTGTTTCCATTAATTCTGTTTGGAGGCATTAATGGAAATCACATACCCCACCTTTAAGATGCAATAATTGAATCATGGAATTGTTTTTCATTTGACTTTTTAAATTGATTGTTTTTTAACCAGATAAAACATAGAATGCTGTCCAATTATGTCAGTAAATCTGGATGTTTATTACAAAATCAAACAATCCAATGTACAGAATGAGAAGTTAATATTCATTTTGAAATTTGCTAGAGATTACCTCTGACAGTGTTAGTACTGTGTTGTATTACATTGCATCCCTAGCTAAATATAATAAAACGAAACAAATTTTCATAAAAGACAAGAAAATGTTGTGTTTTGCTGATTTTAAAAGATGTGTGTCCAATCAAAACTCTATGGTATTTTGCTGGTATAAGCTCATTGTGACTTGGTAGAAGCTAGTAAAATTAAACAGATGCCAACATGGACAGGTTGCGTAGCTTATCCTCATCCTTTAAAACAATAAAAAAAAAAAAAAAATGCAAGGTTAAAATAAGACCCAAACTACATTAAATATGAGTAATGTTTGGTACCGTGTTGATATCCAAAGCAAAATCTGGGACTTGATGGACAAAATCATTTTAAAAACCATAAATGTTCTGCTTTGGCATGTTTTACTGTAAATAATTGGCTTGTTAGGTTAAACAGTCCTCCACTGGATTTCATCTTTATTTTCATCAATAGCTTTCAGTGTAACACTTTTAATAACACTTAGATACTAGACAGCTACAGATCAGCAAACCCACAACTAGGTCTAGAATGAAATATAATTAAAAGATATCCCAAATTTGAAATATCTCAGATGTTTTTTTTTTACTCTAGATGAATAGATTCAGATTTACTCCAAGCGAAGGAAGTCTCGCCTGCTTGATTAAAAGTGAATAATCACAGGCTTTGTCTAAAAACCTCAATCTTACCCAGCGGAAGAATTAAAATGCTGTAAGTGCCTCTAAAATAGTTCAAGAGCATTCCCAGACCGTGCTCAGAGCTATCATTTGTTTCATTGTAAAACCAAGAAAGGTATGAAGGAAGAAATAGAAGTAAAGTTGTTGCTGCAATTTGAAATTTCAGAGACAAGTCTGGGACAATGGCTACTGAATCTTCCATTATACACCCAGTTATACTGGAATATTGTATAATGCAAGAATAAACACACCAATCTTTCTCATGCCTAAGACCTTTTGGCCTGTAAGCCTAGCAAGCCTGTAATGGTGATAACAGATATGCCTGTACTCTGAGAATGATGTGATATGTGTGGGAGACCTGCGTGACCCCCTTGAGTCCTGTCCGGCTTCACACCATCCATCGATTCTTCATTAAAAGCGGAAAACAGGCATTGATCAGAAGGACCCCTGGGGAGCCGCACGGAGCGATGATATCATCCGCTACTGTTGGCCTCACTCGAGAGGAAATGTAGCTGTGAGGTTAGACACATTCATTTGTCAAATCTATCATGGAAAAAAGACCCATGTGGAGAGACAGTGAGGGAAACTGCTGTGTAAAATTGTTCCTTTCAAAGACATTCACGTCAGTCACGAGCAACTAAGAGGCTAGTGCGTACACACAGGGCTAGCATACTGTAGTAACACTACTGTCCCCCGTGAGGTTACTACAGGAACAAAGGCAGCTGTCTCCGCTCCCCAGCTGGAGACGGTGGGGTGTCCCAGGGTCTGTGATCACTGCTCTGCATGTGGCCGGAGTTGAGAGGTCTAAAAATGCTCTTGGGCGATCGTCAGTTTGGATCTGCCTCATCACAGAAGACAATCACTGAACGGCTTCCCTTGCTTAAATATGAGTGTGAAGTGTGCCACTGCTATACTATATATATATATATATATATATATATATATATATATATATATATATAGTCTGGAAGCCTCAGGGATGTTATCACTCTACTGAATTAATAAAATCCCTGGGACGGAGGAGAATGGAATATCCATTCCTTACGTATTAATATGGTGATTACAGATAGTATCAAAAACTGGAATACTGTGCCTGAGTGAGGAAAAGAGAGTGTAAAGAGTGGGGAAGAAAAACAGATAAAGATGAAAGAGAGAGATAGAGAAAGAGAGTGGTAAAGGAGAGAGAGAACCATGACTTCAACCTGCTCAGCCCCGTTTCTATACCCATGTCATTCAGTAGAGCAGCTTTGCTGATTGCATTACAGATATATCATGATAAATCAACCCATGCTTATTATATTTATTCCACAATAATCTATTTATAACTTTTAGGAGCAGGACACATCTGATGCTGTGCCAAGGAGGCGTGGAACAATCTGGTGAATTAGAATGAAGCTGATACGACAAGTGAGACGCGGTCTTTCGTGTAAGCTCTGAGCAGTACCTGTAAACTCTGATAGATTTACTCTTTTGCATGGGTCTGCTGCTTGTCATCCACCTGAAGTTTCAAAGAGCTCTGGATTTCGTCACATTCTCTGGCAACAGGAGAATAACAGTGTACATCTATCTTTTTCTACTAATTTATTTCATGACCTAACAGCTCTGTTCCAAAACCATTTAAAGATGAGCTACAGACATGAAGTCTGTTTCAAAAGGTAGGCAGGATAATTAGTGCACTCATGATGCCGACTATGTAGGCAGCTCACTATAACTATAGTACAGTTCATGAGTGGGAAAAAGACAGTTATGCTGCCTTATAAAATATCCTCTTATCCTCTTTCTAGGTATCTCTGCATGTATCCTTAACAGGGCAATCCAAGGCAATCCAATAATGCACTGCAACAATAATAAATATTAAAATATAGAAATATACTTAAAATTCATTAGACTATAAAAAATAAATGAATAATAAAATCTAAAATTAATATAAATATTTATATATAAATATACTAAAATTAATAGAAATGTTTATATAAATATACTTAAAATACATTTAATGCTATAAAATCATTACATAAGCAACAATAATAACAAATAATAAAATACAATTATGAATAAAAAGGGTTACACTATATCTAAGTACTGAGTAATATTAAATAACAACATGTACTTAATATGGGGTTGCACTTTATTTTACAGTAAGTGCACTTTCAATGTAATTACAGTGTACTTACCAAGAAAGTACTGTTAATAAAAGGTAACTACATGGGTTAAAGTTAGGTTTAGGGGTAGGTTCAGGAATAGTACCTAGTTATTACCTAGTTATTTAATTATTACAATAAGTATATAGTATGTACATGCAAAACAGGACTGTAAAAAACAATGCTACCAGGTTTGGTTGAAGGTTAGTTGCATGAAATTATGCATAATTTACTGTTATTACTACAATAAGTACATATAAGCTACGTAAGGACACTAAAATAAAGTGCTACCTAAAAAAGCACTGATAAAAATAAGTTTTTAATGTATAATGGGTGAGCTCTGTATTAGAGTATAGCATTGCGAGCTTAGCAACATGCTAACTCAAAGTTTTGGAACAAAGATGCTGCCTCCAAAGTGGCATCCTTTCCTTTAGTAACAAGTAACAACTTTTCCCAACTTCAGTATCTATGGAGAACTGGAAATGCTGTGGAGGAAGTGTTTGCAGTGACTGTGTGGCTGGACTATCAACACTGTTTACCTCATCTGTGTGTAATGAGGGAGAGAGCTGACTAGGGTAATGTAGAATAAAGCAATGCTGAGAATGCGCCATGCCTTGAGTGATGAGTCATTTAAATCAGACACAATGTATGGAGGGAAAGAAAGAGGGATCACGAGAAGGGGAAATGGAAGGGGAGAGACTAACATCAGTGGTCATCATTGTGTTTCATATTTACCATGATTTTTAACTAGCGAACCAGTCCTCAGTCAAGTAGCTTTACTAGAAAAAGCAATGCTTTGTGAACCAACTTCAAGCCAACAATATACCAGCATAAACCAGCCTGGACCAGTATGGAAATTCATGTAAGTATAAGCTGCTCTTTTCAGATGGGTGGAGGAGGAGTAAGAATTACAAACCAAGGAGGAAAGAATGGATGAAAAAGGGAGGTTATGACAGAGTTGAAGGAGAAATGAATGGAAAGATGAAACATAAGGGTGTGGTGGCAGACGAGCAGACTAAACTTCATGAGGTCAAAGGAGAAACCCTGTAGTGCAGCCAGTTTTCAGCATGTGTGCAAATATACATCTGTCAGTTAGGACTGAGAAGCATGCCTGGATATGATTCCTGAGCAGCATAATCATATCTGACAGGAAAAACGCTTCAGGTTAAATAAATTAAGTATGGCGCTTAGCTGCTGATGGAGCCAGTTTGTGTCCAGTGGAAAGATAGTGAGCTGATACCTCGGGATCAACATAGATCAAATAAATAGTCTTCCCGCAGTGTCTATACCACAATATATGTGAAGGGTGAGAGCTTATGATACATACAGCGCTGTCACATCGCACACGTCCATGAAAACATCAGATAAAGAACTGTTATGGAATGATATATTCTCATCAGAAAAGACTAAATGTTAACTGAAAAAATGTGGTAATATCTAAATTGATTGATTTCATTCAAGTCAAAAATCTAATTTCACATCACTGAATGATCCTTTGTACATTTGTTTACAAGAACAAAACTATATTCATGGGTTATATCATGCTGTATAAAGGCAGGGTTGAATGGTTGTATAGTCTAGTCTAGTGGAACTGTCTTACTCCACCCTGTCCTCCGTCTGTAAGTCTAGACAACGCAACTGAACGATCTGACCACTTCACAAAGACTTGTTGTAACGTCTCTCTAGTATGGCGTCACGTGACAGTTTTCTCTTGCAAAGCTAATGAGAGAATCAGAGGCGGCTGTGTTTAAGCACGTTAATAGATAGATCATTTTACGACTTGTTTATTAAAGAAGTGCCTGTGTTTAATCGGCATTAACAATTGTGACTGTTTTGAACCTCAGCAGAACTCGATATTCCCAACTTTGTCCTTAATTCATCCTCCTGGCCAAGGGACAAAAACAATAATCACTAGAAAAACAGCAGGGAACAAGTCAGGGAGTTTAAAGAAACAAAATAGCTAGGGAGCTGATTTTAGCCAAGAAGAGTCTGGCTTGGTGTTAAACAGAAGATGCTGATATATCATTTGTGCATTTATGAGGTCTACAGATCAGGCATAACAGTAGCTTCCACCATCTTTGTGTACATCACTGAAATCACAGGCTGTATATAACCATACTTAACCTTTATGTGGTTTAAATGGTTGCAGAGCTTCAGAGAGAGATAGATAGGTATAGAGAACAAGGTCAGGATGGTGATTTCAGCAGTTTTGTCCCGTATTTCTGTCGATTCCAATCATTTGTTAATCATTCTTTCTTTTTAGTGAATTGGTCAACTGCATTTGCAAAGCGGTCTGAATGGATTCACATTCGTTCAGACCGCTCTCTCACTGAATCAGCATGAAGTGATTTCTCAGTCAGTAAAAGAAACAGACAGTATCAAGAGAACAAAAAGCATTGGATGAATTGGATATTCACCTACAAACATTGAAACAAAAGACTACTTTTTGAGAGGTAACTTTTTAGAAAATTCAGCTAGGTTACTGCTGTGCCAAGTGAATAAGCGGCCATTCATACCGAAAGCGTTTTTGTGTCCGCCCGTGCTGCTCAGTTGTTTATATGTGAATATGTGCTAGATGGATGTCTTTGACAATTGACCGTTCGCAAAGTTACTTTTGCTACGTCCGACAAGCCATGCCGCTCTCACGCAACACATCATGTTCAAAAATACATCGCGGAGCAATGAGGACACTGACAACGTGTCGACAGAAAAGACAGAGCAGGTTACTTTTTATATGAAAGTCTCAAATTTCAATTTTTTTAATTTTTAAAGAAATTTAAACAATTAAATACCGTTTTATGGCTCTTTATCGTGTCGTGACAGATCGCTGTAGCTCCTCAGTTCAAGCGGCTTGTGAACCAATCATCTCTTCCTACTAGTTAATTTATAGCATCAAATAAACATGAATGAGCATCAGAAGGTATGCTGTTTCAATGGCGGAAAGACATCAGTGCACACCATTTTTCAAGTCCACCGACGTTAATCTACTAACTCCCCGATTGCTTTGTCGGACAAAACGGCAGATACGGCATTATGATTGGTTAGATCGCCTGTCAATCAAACTCTCGGTGAAGGGTCAATTTCAGTGTTTTTTTGCCATTTTCAGGTTTAAAAATGTATTAATGTCTTTTTTTTTTTACTTTTTAGTGTTGTTTTTGGCAACAAAATAATTCCCTCTTTGTGTATGAAATCCCATGTATATGTATGTGTGTGTGTGTGTGTGTGTGTATATATATATATATATATATATATATATATATATATACATACACATCTATATACCTTAGCTAGTAACGCCCTGGTAACTACCTACAACACCCTAGCATTTAGATTTGTGAAGACAAACAGCACTCACATTTTCTTCAAAGAATGTAAAAATCTAGTCTGAACATTTATAGTGGAGTAGCAGATGGGTGTGAAGATGGAAGGTTAAAAAAAGAGACATCTGTTTTAAGTCTTAGATCTGGTTGTGTTAACCTGAGAACTACTGGGAAACTGTCCACTTTCCTCTTTTCCAAATGTAGCAATGTGTCTGATTCAATATGGAGTTCTGTTTACTAATGGACGCGCAAAGAAATCCCCTGTGGGAGGAAAGCACGGAGAAGGATGTGTGATGTAATGGAACGTGCCGCATCTTCTGTCAATCAAGCCAGGGTGGAGGGAATATGAGAGACGAAAATAACAACAGTACTATCCCGTTCTCAAACCACTAAGGGGTAAGCAAAGTGCTGGAATGAAACACATATCAGACTTTCCTTTCTCTGTCTTTTGATCTCTCTCTCTCTCTCTATCTCTCTCTGTTGCTGTGCACACTGGAAGTGCTCAGTGAAGACACTCTCAACAAAAGCTTCTGAAAAATTAATGCTCCAATTTCAACAAAGTAATGTCAAAGCCATCCCATAAATCTCTCTTTAAAAACACTTCTATGTATAATTAATAGATCCAAAATGTTAATAAATGCCAAAAGGACAAAGGGCAAAATTCAGTGAGAAGAGTGAGAGAGCTGAAAGTGGCAGGTTGTGACAGGCTTTGTGGCTCTGCCGAGAAGGGTTTGTAAAACATGACTCATGAATGTCAAAGTCTTCAGTAGCAGCTGTTAATTCCCCCCGAATTCGTCCCACTTTACGAAACACGCTTTAAAACAAATCCACCCAAACTGTGAAAATACACTAGAACTCCCTGTACTGTTATTACCCTGACCACGTTCTGTGCATTTCTGCCGCTGTCCAATAGAGGGAGGAGTCGACACAGCTGCTGGTGAAACACATGCTGAGAACTCAAGTCTGCACGTTTTTATGATTCCCAGAAATGTGTGTCAAAGCATTGTTTATTGGATATTTAATTAAAGTGAAGGGAGTGTGTGTAACGTCGACTAGAGCCAGACTCAGCGGGGCATTGCAGGAAGGCTCCAATAATCACTAGGCAAGAAACATCAGCAGTCTTTTCCAAATCAACTAATTTTAAAGAAACTACTACAGTTATGACTCATATTAAGTGGTAGAATTAATAGAAAAATCATCCATTATATAAAAGAAAGAGAACAAGATTTCCTTGTTGCCTCTTGGGTGTAGGAAATGCACTTTGATATACTGCACCAACCCTTTGTTTCTGCTTTTTCCTCATCACATGCTTATGAATACAGAGTTTCTTAATCTATAGATTCTTATTCAGTATTATCAGCTGCGTATAGCCCATGAAGCTCACCTGCAGTCTAGTTTCTCAAGCTCAAAGTGTGGGTTGAAGTTTAGGACGATGCGCTGGGACGGTTCGGGTGCCGTGATCACCCATCGGCAGTTCTGGTGGGGCGGGTACTCCAGCGGGTAACCGGGTGTTGTGATGTAGCCTGCGTCACTGGCATCCAAATGCCCACCACATGGCTCTGTGGAGACGAGAGGTGAAATATGTGATTAAGCTTCACTTAAATGCACTGTGAAAATGTGTCTTTAGCGTATTTATATCGATTTAATCCTATTAAATAATATTTTGACTTAAAACCAGTTAATCTGAATGCTACTCAATGGTCATTTTTCAAATTCAGCACACATGAATCAATATGACACTAATGATTCTAATGGATACAAAGGAAATGGCTGACCTCTGCTAGTTAATAAGTGAAGCAGTCATGACTTAGTAACTAAAAGTCTTTGTTCTGTGTTCTGATGTTTAATACGAATCAACACAAACTAGGAAATCAAAGGATCTGCTGTGTCTAGTATCAAATGTGTTTGTCCCAGTTGTCAACTGTATCACTGACAAGCAATCTGCAAACATTACGATACAATCTTCAATAGTATCTTCAGAATAATAACCAGTCTATCACACAGGGCAAACTATTCAGTGACAGGAAGTGTGTCTCCATAAGGTCAAAGGTCAACCTAATTCTGTGAGGAGTGTAGTGATCAGGCACAAAGATGCCTTTCAGTGTGGAAAGCGCATAGATAGTGCACTCATTCGCTCTCTCCCCTGCCTGTGTTTACCATTCTCTTCCCAAACAAGCCCTCGGCTCCCACAGCTCAAATAATTGATATGACTCTCATTCATTATTGCTCTGATCATAGTATTGAGGCACAGCTGTTTAACCTCTGCTAGAGTGGTACGATGTCAGCATGCACCGAACACACATGTTCGAGGGGAGGTGGTGTATGAATGTTTTAAAGTGCGGAGGCACTGAATGATTCAAGATGGCTTCAAGATATTTTGAAAAATGTTTCAAATGCTTTTGTCCATACAATGAAAGCCAGTGGGGTCTAGTGATGATTTGGACCCCATTGACTTTCATTATATGAACAAAAGCATTTGAAACATTCTTCAAAATATATTCTCTCTGGGTACTACAGAAGAAAGTAGTACACTAGTGCGTTTTCGTTTTAAAACGGCATTTTAAAATGAAAACAATCTTCGTCTATACTGGCGTTTCCACAGCGTTTCAGAAACTACCTCCGTCTATACTACACGGCCGAAAACGCGGTTCATGGCGGTTCATGCACACTGGGTATGCGTTTACAAGTGTAAACAGTTGCCTCTTGTGCATGTAGGTAGCTGCAGTATTAAAAAAATGCAGAGTTTAACTGCACAATGGCTGCTAAAAATGACAACAAAGCCAGCAAAGACTGCAGTTCAGTCTCCATGTTATTGTTTACAGGGTCGTCAAGGATACGCAGAGTGAACATGGGCAGCCACGCCATCGTTTTCAAAAGTCTCCATTTTGTTTGTTTAGTTTTTTTCTCCGTTAACACTGAAACGCAACCCTGGACTAATCTAAAATGGACTCTGCAGCATTTTCGAATGTCTCCTTTTTCGCGGGTCGAAAACGCTGGAGTAGTGTAAACAACAGGCGTAACCGTAGCAAAAGTAATGCGCTTTAAAACAAAAACGCACTAGTGTAAACAGGGCCTAAGTCTTACACTCTTAAATATAAAATTTCCAAAAGAGGGTTTTCTCAGAGATGCCACAGATAGAATAACCATTTTTAAGTATGAAGAACATTTTAATACTCTAAAGAACCTTTCGTGAAATGGAAAGATTCAAAGTTTCTTCATTAAACCATCAAAGTTAAAAAAGAACCTTTTTTTTAAAGGTTGTACAGGTTTAAAATGACATGAGGGTGAGTAAATTACATGACAGAATTATTTTTGGGTGAACTGTTCCTTTAAAAATGCTAAACCAAGAGTACTACAATCATATTGGTAGTTTAAAGCACAGTCACCCAAAACTAGGCAAATAATGTGGGAATCTGTGGAATTCTGTGGTGGCGATTCCGTGTGGTCCTGCTCAGCGGTTACAGTGCGCCAGCAAGGAGGGACATACGGCACGCACTCTGCTGCCGTTACTTGAAATTCACAACAAATACACTGCAACCGGCATGCACAGAGCTGATGTTCTAGCGTCACACATAGTGGCCCAGTGGGGACGCTGGGAAGGGGTTCAGAGGAAGTGAGAGCTTTGATTGACAGTTTGAGGTCTGTGGCTGGTTTCCACGGCACTTTCTGCGAACAATTACAACTCATCTGTATTGCACACTTGATCTCTCACACCCAGTCACCGACTTTCTCACCGTCGAAAAACAAGATGAATGCGGTGGGATGCGACCTCTTCATACCTTCCAGATTTACACTGCATTCTCAGCACACTGCAACTAAACCTGACTAAATGCGTCCTAATTCTCAAAGCCAGCAGACCACTCACCTCTGCTCTAACATTGTGCCTCGTCAAATAATGAATAGGGCGATGACATCAGGTGATCGAAACACAACAGAATTTCAAGTGGTGACTACTAGGGATGCACCGATAGGATTTCTTCAGGCCGATACCGATTTAAACAAACGACTATTGGCTGATTTCGATATTTGTCACTTCTTGCTCTCTTATTTGAAGTTTTGTCATTAAAATAGACAGTGTTTTGAGCATCAAATCATTTCTAATGAACATGGATTGGATCCATTTAACATTCAGCAGGCTGGCATAAATACGTAAATACAACAGAACAAAGATACAAATGAAATAAACTGTGCTTTTTAGGTAGGTTTAACAGTAGTTTTCAGGTACAGAAATAAAGTAAACAAATGTAAAATAACACTGCATATATTCTTCACTGTATCTACTACATATTATTCCTTATTAAAGTTACAAAAGTGCTGATAGTTGTGGTTGTTGATGGTTGTAAATTGATCAAAACTCGATCAGTGCAACTCTAGTGGTGACATTTGAAAAGATGACAACAATGGAGGTGTGTAAAGTTCTGTACTGGCAACAGAAAAAAAAAGACTTCCGGAAATAACAATAAATCAATGTATTGATTTCATGGACCACCAAAAAAATGCCTCAAATTTTCCTGCATATACTCCGTTTTATATTAGAGATTGGCCATTATACATTTAATATATTTTTAAAAATAGTTTTATAGATTTTTTTTTAATAGTTTGGATATTTTTAACGGTGTTGCTTGCTTTTTTTTTGATATTTTATGGTTTTATATTTTTAACTGGATCTCATGCTGTTTCTGAGTGTCCCATCATAAGCACTGCATTTTTAAGTCAGCATGTCAAGATAAAAATAGATCAAAACCTTGTGTTCTGTTCCTGTTCTGTTGAGCCCTGTCCAGCTGTTTCCAACACAACAATGTGTCTTTATGTAAATGCGTCCCATCCGAATCTAAAACAAACTAACTAGTCATTCAGACAACCCAGTGACTAGTTGAATTTGGAAATATGTAGTTTTGCAGCAAACACACTGCAATTGAACAATCCCAGCATCATCACTTTCTCATATGTTCTGGGTTGATTCGTTTGTGTATGCATGTTCTTGCAGGAAGAAGAGGAGGGTTGACATTCTGATGGGCCTCATTAGGAGATGTTCTTCCTCCCTAAGCACTGGGCCTCAACAGAACCGGTCTGACAGTCCAGAGATTCATTTCCACTCCGAGCAAAGAAAGCGACAGATACTGCAGTAGTGTTGTGTTGCTGTGTGTGGTGGCCTCATGAATTATTGTGTCTGTACTGCTAAAGGAGTCTATCCATCTATAGTCTCTGCCACATGCTATCACAGCAGTACGCAGCCCTGGTGACTGGGCCGAAGTCAACACACAGTGTGTGTGACTTTGGTTGTGCCGTTCTTGTGGGTGATTTGCATTTGCTGTGCACCAAATAAAGATGAAGGTGATGTCTTGGGGAATGGAAACATTATTTATGCTGAAAACATTTTTTTTTTTTTTCACATACCTTTTTAAAAGTGCTCTGCTCATCAAAAACACATAAAGAAATGAACAGTACTTATGTTTAAAAAGATGTCTGCTCACGTGATATGTGACCCTGGACCACAAAACCAGTCATGAGGGTCAATTTTTTGAAATTGAAATGTATACATTTATACATTATTAATAAATAAGCTTTCCATTGATGTATGGTTTCTTAGGATAGGATAGTATTTGGCCGAGATGCAACTATTTGAAAATCTGGAATCTGAGGGTGCAAAAAAATCTAAATATTGAGAAAATCGCCTTTAAAGTTGTCCAAATGAAGTCCTTAGAAATGCATTTCCACTCACAAAAATACATTTTTGATATATTTATGTTAGGAAATTTACAAAATATCTTCATGGAACATGATCTTTACTTAATATCGTAATGATTTGTGGCATAAAAGAAAAATCGATAATTTTGGCCCATACAATATATTGTTGGCTATTGCTACAAATATACCTGTGCGACTTCTGACCGGTTTTGTGGTCCAGGGTCACACACACACATATATATTGTGTGCACATACTGCGTGCACTGTAAATTGACCTATAATAATTGGATAAATAAATGAAAAACTGTCCAAAGTCGTGCTCACAGTGTCGGCTCGCCAAAAAAGTTCTCATCCCGTGATATTCCGTCCCACACTACAGTAGAACGCCACACTGTTCAATAGAAATTTAATATAATAAAAGCTAATAAATGCTTTTTATTTTAACATGGAACAGATGGCTTCATGGGGGCATAATGAGATCACATGACCACCATGTAACCCCCAGTTATGAGACAATTAAAAATTATTTATAAATCCATAATTAACTATAACTAAACATGTATTTCTAAAATGCATCATTAACTAATTGCACAAATCCTACATCCATGCCACAAGGTGTCAGTATAAGTTCAAGACAACTGCCTTACCAACCAGTGCAACAAACAAAAAATTACTGCGTACACTGTAAATTGACATATAATAACTGGATAAATAATTGAAAAAGTTGGGCTCACAGTGTCGGCCCGCCAAAAAAGATCTCATCCCGTGGTTTTCCGTCACACTGTTCAACAGAAACTAAATCTACAAACAGAGCTCCTTTGATTGACAAAATCAAATCATGGCTGAACCAATCAATAGCTTTGATTGTTGCGCAAATCAATAGTATCTTCCATCCTCACTTAGCATAAGACTCAGCACCAGAATGCTCACTATTCGGCACATCCCCAGTCAGCTTGGCGTTCTGCTGAGTACACACAACAACAGCCACAGATCTCATCCTGCCAGAGCTTCCGGTGTCGGCACTTTGTCAATTCGCACAACCCCGCTCCTCTCCTCTCTTCACATATGAGACGTCTCTCCCCGCCTCACTTCCTGCAGGATTGAGGATGCTGCCGGTAGGTAGGCCCGCCGCCGGCCCCCTCGCTTTAGGGCCATAAGTAACTGTAAACGGTGCTGAGCAGGTGGGTGGGGGAATGAGAATGGAGCTGCATTATTTATGGGTTTCTTGCTTGTTTTGAATTTCATCCCGATAGCACTGTTTCAGCACTTTTCCAGCGCCTGCCACACGAGAGTGAGTGAATGAGTGCTGGCGCATTTGCTGGAGCGAATACAAATATCTGACCTTCTTTTAGCTGATTTACAGGCCCATTTTCTGCTGAGGGAGTGCTAATATTACCCATTACACGAGTCGGAGAAGAGAAGAAAACAGTGCAGTGAGCAGACATGACAACAAACTGCAGTGATTTACATAATGGCCATTGTTGGTGGAGATCATGTGCGTTTACCAATTCAAACTGATTGTAAACTGCAAAAACGTATGTGATACTAATTAGCCCATCACTCAAACCGAAGCATGAGTTACTGCTTGAACTCTGCGGTTCACTGGGTTTCTGATCAAGTATGTTTCACCAGAGGCGGCATATTCTGCAAAGGGCAGTGAAATATGTGCAATCTGAAGAGATTAGACATGAAATGCATTGCCTTGGTCTCATCTGTGTCTTTGGTATCAAACTCAGTGTTAGAGAACAGAGTACTGTGGTACACTGAGTACCCTAAACACACACAAAGAGGTTGCCAGAAGTCCACATCTGCCTTTCATCAGCATCAACAGTCTAAAGGGCTCAGAGGAGGTGCTGCTGGACGAAACCTAACGCTACACACACACACACACACACACACACACACATACAAAGTGAAGCTCTAACAGACTAAAAGCAGGTGACTCACATTAAGAGCTGGATGAACAACTCAAAAGTGAAACTCAGAACCAATCGCCTATAAAACCAAAGATGTGCGCATGGAAAATGAAATAAGCTTGAGGCCACCGAACAGCAGAAAATGAACATGACAAATGGGCTTAGCAGGGATCCGATGAAACTTTAAAGAGATCCCATTCACTTTGTACGCCACGGAAAACAACCAGCGCCAGGAGAGAATTGCTCTCATATTCCCTGGGAAATTCAGCACAACACGCAGCGGTCTCTATCAGGATACCGATGTGTGCTAAACCGCGATTTCAAAGCGGCTACCCGTTGAGTTTGCTCCGGTAGCTGTAGTTTCTCTGGAGCGTGTTGAGGTTCTGCAGGTGGTCAGGTGTGTCTGCACAGCTGCATAAGCGTGTAATCAATCGCAGCGTTGCCTCCAGGCGCAGGTGGCCGAGGCTTTGCCAACAACATGCTCTTTGCGCTCGTACCAGTAGGCACACCAGGAAAATATGGAATAGCATCCGGACATGCTGTCTTTCAGGCTCAAACATGTAGATTCACACGCAATCCGCGTGCTACCGGCACACACGGCTCATCTGCTCTGGAAAATATCAGCAGCTGACTGGCGGAAGTCAATACGGTTTCTCATTTTTACTGAGTTAGCGTCTGCTGATGAATAGCTGATATTTAATCGCAGTTACGAGACACTTAGAGCTCCGCCGTTCTGTCTTATTACATTCTGTACGCACTAGAACAAGAGGCTTCAGCCCCCCTATCGACCAGCGTGTGCTTTTCATCAGCTGCTGAGTCCAGCTCACTTCAGCAGGGCTTCCTGTCCCAGCAGTAGATGGTTAAGCCATTCTCCCTCTCTCAAAACCATTCATCCATCTGATTCAGACCGTCTGAAGCTTAACAGGACTAATTAAGGCACTGTTGTTGTGTTGGAGAGATAGCTGGGCTTTTAGAAGGACCCCTGTGGAGAGCTCTCTCTTGGATCAGGTGCAGATCCTAACACAGATCTGCTGGGTCTGGCAGCACTGTCATCGACATTTGGTTGGAAAATAAAGCTAACGCTAGTCCAAAAGAACTTTACTGGAGGAAAAAATGTTTTAAAAGAGTAAAAAAAAAATGACCAAGCAGAAACTTTAAAGGAATAGCTTGCCCAAAATGACACTTAATACTGTCTTAATGTATTCACCCCCATGGGTTTCTTTCATAGAACAAAAAAGGACATGTTTGGCAGTCTCCATTCACTTTCATTGTATGGAATAAAGATGCAATAGAAGTGAATGGTGACTGAGACTGTCAGACACAAATGTTCTACCTAACATTTCCTTTTGTGTTCCAAGGAAGGCAACATGAGGGTGAGCAAATGATGACACAATATTTATTTTTGGGTGAACTAATCCTCTTATAAGTAGGTTATCTCATGTGTTTTCCGATAGGAAAATTACTCACAGTTTATTCATGTTACTGTGTATTTGCATAAGTACTCTTTTTAAAAGTAAGTAGGCTATTTTATGAGGATACTAGCAACTGCATATTGTTATATTTATAGTAACTGAGTATAGAAACATATACCATGTGCAACAGAGACTGTAAATAAGAGTTACAAAAAATCATGAGAAATATATAGCCTAAATATCTCTGACACAGAATACGTAACATTGAAAGCAAAACGACTAGTACAAGAGTAAAAATCCCCGTTTAAAAATCCCCTTCAAACCGTTTGGCATTAGTTTTCACCCAAAACAGAAACAAGAGAGCATACTGACACCGTGAAAGCGAAGTTATCATTTACACCCATGTTTATTCATTCATAATGCCAAATGTTGAGGTTAGTACGTAATTTCATTCCGAATTTTTCCTGAATTGCGAAAATATTTTAACGTTACAGAATTTCAGCAGTTTATTTTAAAGCTTTTTCAAAGTATCTGTGATTTAAGTGAGTTTTATCAGTCAGGCATGTTAATAAAACTCTCACTAAAGATAGCTGACATGCAAAACCTGTCTTTCAAATCGAGAAACCCCACCGAGGAGTGTCAAAATGTCAAATAAAGACTAATAAAATATGAAAACCACATGTATAGGCTACACATACACATGTGCAAACATATATAGACTACATATATTTTCATTATATTCTGTATTTGCGCCAATATTTTTCATGATAGTCGCTGGAGGTGCCTCATGTGCCCGCGGTAGCACAAATACAGTCGTCAAGACTAAGTAACCATGACACGGGAACACTCTGACTAGAAAAGCAGCCTAAATGATGGGTTACGACTTTATAAGGTAAAAAAAAAAATACAAATATTGCATGTTTAAGGGTTTATCTGATAGGCTGTTTAATTTAGGATCCCGTTCGTGGTGTGAAGAGAATCTGCTGCGTAATTTACTCCGGAGTTTATCTGTGCGTTTGTGACGGAATACCCTTATTCCTTAAAAAACAACAACATTAGTTTGCACTACACAGCTAATTAAAAAAGCACAAAGAAGTGCTGGGAAAATGTGCCGTGGAGTCCAGTATGAAGCGCGGCGTTTGACGGAGCTCATGCCGAGCGCGCGTCACCTCTAGCGGGCAAGAGATTGCCAGCGCACGCGGTGAGCTTTCACCCATCATCACACAAACCTGCTGAAACTAGCATACGAGAAGCTCATCATTTAGTTTTCTTATTTGATGCTATTTTTCTTTTTTGAGTTAATGATAAGTGTTAAATATGTCATAATTGCGTTTTTGTTTGTCAGTTGTAAGGTACGATATCAACAAAATGCAATACAAATGTCCGAAATGACATTTATAATAATATGGTCCCCGTGCCTTGTGCAATTTCATATAATGGCATAAGCGTAAAATGGAAACATGTACTGATACAGTTAAAAAAAAAAAAAAAAAAAAAAAAAGACAAAACAAAATAAACTTACCCTCATCTCCATAAACTAATGCCGCACACAAGACAAGTAAAGATCCACAGAGCTTTGTGAATAAATCCATCTTTTCTGGGTGAATGTTCACCCAGTGCGTGTAGAGTGAAAGCTGAAGTTCTTGTGATGTTCTTTGAAAATGTTCTTGTCCACTGATGATGTATCCACTTGTGTCTTGAGTCTGATAACAATTTCTGCCGCCTGCTTTCTCGATATGTTTTAAAATGCTGGATGCGTAAATTCAACCCAGACCTGGCCGTTTAACATCTCCAGTTGTATCCTAAAAAAAAGCAACAACAACGAAAAGCGTCTGACTTTAAAACTAAATAACTTTCTCTTTAAAAGCCAGAGTTCAGACCAAAAACATATTTTGGCTTGATTTCCTCGAGCTATAGCAGCGCGTGAGTGAGTGAGGTGAGCGGCGCTTTCTCTCGCCTTCAAATCCAACTGACAAGAAGCGTTTTCCAGGTCTCGTCCCCACAGAATCCACCACCAAAAGCTCTGGCTCGCACGGGAAATACTGGCCAGGGCGGAAAACTGTCAGGAAAGTGCAGCTCGGATGAGGTCCTCCGTGCAGCGGGTCCGTAACTGAAGTCTTGTGATAGAGATACTCCACGCGCTGTCTCTTTGGCACTGCGCGTCTCTGCGTTTGAGCGCTGAGTCTTGCGCGGCAGCAGCATGTGGATGTAATAGCATTAAGGACGGGCGCAGCTATCGCATTACAGTCAGCACCTCGGCCCGCCTCTCCAGTCTCTGATTAAAGACCAGCCACTAGTCCCGCAGTTACGCTATAAAAAGGCGAGCGAGGGAAACACAAGCGCCCACAGCCACACGGGCTCGTCAAACGCTCGTGGCTGTGCGAAACCACAGGCTGGTTCGGAGAGTTTCTTCAAGGTAGTATACGATGTATGCTGCCTACAATTGGTCACTGACATATAATGATGTCCAAAATAATAAAAGCCTTTAAAATTGTAGTTTAAAACACATGTGCCACGTTCTTAGCAATACAATCTTTGTATTCATGTTGGTTTTATATATATATATATATATATAAAATGTCAAGTGGTGTAATATATATATATGGTGATGGTGATATATATATATATATATATGTGTGTGTGTGTGTGTCAAGTGGTGTAACCATCATGTAAGTCATAGTTGTAATCATTATATATATATATATATATATATATATATATATATAGAAAAAATATAGAAACTTTAATAAAAGTTACACCACCTAGACAGTTTTAATTATCCTACAAAAATTGACATAACCCAGAAACAGAAAAATACGTCTAGAATAGATCTTGACAAAAAAAAGAAAAAAAAAAAAAAAAGAAGAAGAATTGACCCAAATATGGTAATAACATAAGGGGACAACATCGGAAAACTTTTGTAATTATGATCATTATGTATATGCTACCATGTTTGACTGCTTGATGCATGATTGATGTTAGAAACTTAACAGTTTTGATGCCCTCCAGTTGACTTTAAGCGGAAAAGTGAAAATGCTGAGTTGAGCCATGCATTAGGTAAAGCGATGTGCATGGTAATGTGTGGCTGCGGTTGAATTAATGCAAATGTTTTTGACAGCAAGCCAAGGAAAGATCAACAAGGGTATAGGGGTCAAACACTGAGCAAAAATACAAGACTCTGAACAATCCAATGGTAAACGTTCCATGACGACAGATGTTTGACAGAAACTAAAAACATCTGTTTTCTTTCCTTGTGACTGATGCACTGTTGAAAATACACAAATGAACAATAACACACACACAGTTAAAATAAGAACAAAAAGCAGAAGTTTGTGGTAGGATGTGTGGGACACTGAGAAAAGGGGAAGAGAAAGCAGGTCTTGGGAAGACCAATGTCCCTCTGGCTCTTCCCATCCAGAGTCCTTTAATTTGGCCCTCTGCACTCAAAAACACATATGAGGACAGAAATAAGACACTAAAGTGCAGCAGGAGGTTGGGGTTTAGAGAGAAGGGCTAGAATAAACCACACTGTGCAATAAGGAACCCAAACTCTCAGATATGTTCTTGTGCTCAGATCTCTTCATATCCACCCAACATGGGCCAAAGAGGGCCCCAGTTCGCCACTAACTACGGCAGCTTTAATGACACAGCATTACCTTGCAGATCCCGAAATAAACTTCTCCCTCTTCAACCACCCCGCACACGCTCTGGCACACGCTCGGCACTGTGACACCAGGCAGCTAGGGAAGCACGGGGAAGTTTTTCTTAGCTTTGATGCCTTGTCAGTTTCAGGTCATGTCTTATTGAAGTCAGATGATTAGTCATGTGCTGTGCCATGCCTGAGCTGTTATTTCTGAGAATCGCAGAGAAAACAGGAAGTGCGGAAAACATGATTGTTTTCGCAACAATGGACTTCTTTTCATTATCACCAACCACTCAATGAGATGTTTCATAGTTCAGTTGACAAGACCTCAATGCTCTTATCTCTCTGAGAGTACTGACTCCATCTCTCAGCTCTTGAGACCACTGCACTGTTTGACCTGGGGGCTTGGGCCTGTCAACAGCAATGCTTGATAAAGGTTGCTTTTTTACACCGTCTTCAGACCAGTCGTGTGGTGTCACCTATCACGGATGAGGTCAGAGTTTGGGTATAGTGAGGGCTGGTCTTGGATCAGGGTGAAATAACAGCTTCCCTTTGAAGTGTTGACAGGCCTGGCCTGTGCTGTCCACACACACCTCGACCCACAGCAGACCTGTGATCATCCATCTTATTGGTTAATGCCAGGCTGAGCATGAGGAGATCTCTGTAGAACAGTGGAGTCTCTGTGCGTGGTGGTGGGGTTATCCACACACTCAGCCTCACGGGGGAAGTGTTGAGTGTGTGTGTGTGCATGTGTGTGTGAGCTCTGAGGTTCATGATGGCTATACAGAGAGGAAAGTCCCTGCTGCGGTCCCAGCAGTAGCTCTACTTCATCTTCTTACACCATTTGAGCTTAAGTCCCGCTCGAGCCAAAAAGCACCCAATGCTGACACATCTGCTTGTTTACAGCTACTAGATGTCTGGAAGGAAGTACAAGAACAAAGTTACTGAAGACATATATGTATTAATGTTCACAAACAAAGCATAAAGGAATAATAATAATAATAATAAAGGATATAGTACAATGTCAAGCGCTGTAACCATCAAGTGAAAAGCACAAAAATTCTTTTCTTGGACCTTGATTCATGCAAGTTTACAATTACAATACTTTTTCACCTAAACTTTCTCACCTAATAATGGTGAATATGCTCAACCGCCATGACATTTGCTGCAAACAGAGTGATACGAATGGTGAAACGGTACCAGTGCTCAGCCAATCAGATTCGAGAACCAGCAAGAACCTTAAAGCGTTTTAAGGTTACTCCACTTGACCTGAACAAAACATATTTTCATAAAAAATATGTAATCAAAATGTGTGATATTTTTTTAAAAGGAGAGAATATAATTACATTAAGAAAATACTCTAAACCAAAAAACTGTCAACTGGGGTGAATAAAAAGCACAAAACATTTTTCTTGCAAATTCAGTTATGCAAGTTTACACAAATTAGATCATGATATAATACTACAAGAATATCAAGTCATGAATAAAAGTTTAAGGTCAGTCCACTTGATTTGAAAAAACAAAACAAAACATGCATTCAATCACACATTTCAATCAAAATATGTAATATATTTTTAAAAAATAAATGAAGAGTGAAGAGAATTAGGTAAAGGAAATGTCCAGTGGTACAACCAGCAAGTAAAGAGTACTAAAAAATTTTATTTGATTACATGTGAGCTTATACAACACAAGTCATGAAATACCAAGAAAATCAAGACTGTATTTCGCAATCATATTGCTATGGTATGTTGGGGTAGCACTAAGAAGATATTTAAAAATGAATACGACAGTTCTGAAATCAGTCTATAAGATAGCCACTAAAGGGATTTAAGTGCTGGGATTTAAGTGTGTGATTCTGCAGTTTGGTACGAGTCAGCATTTCTGCAGCTCCTCAACTCTTTGTACGTTTGACAGAGCTCTTTGGTAAGCCAGCCAAAACAGTCCTGCAGCAGTCAAATGCATGAATGAGTTTCTCACTGTCAGTGGGGCAAGTGGACTGCTCTAGACGTATTGCACAGATTAACACCCAGATCCAATTACCCTTGGTAAGCAAGCCCTGGGGCTAAATAGTGTACCACAGCTGGAACGGGCACCGGCTCTCTGCCCACATCAAATCTAGAGGAGAAACATCCAAAGTGGGGGAAAAAACAGATAGACAGGCCTAAAGTAGAACCAGAGTTGAAGTGGAGTCAAATTTGTTTACTATGGATCTGAGCATGAACATACAGAAGCTACCAGTGTTTGCATGGAAGATGAATAGCAAATATGGTGTCCATGGTCTCCCTCACAACTCTTATCAACAAAAGTTCACTCATTTCATCACATATTCGCTAGAGATGCACCGAAATTTTTGGGTTCAGCAGAAATGTTTTTGGAGGGCATCATCGATTTAATAAGTGGATAAGCTTCAAGAGATGAACATATCAGCTGTGTGGACAGTGGGGTGCACTTCACCATGACCAAAAATTATGCTAGAATATCAGTATGTAAACTTTGTTCACTGAAATATCGAGAGGCAGCTTGTTTCCCATGAACTTTACTATGAGTTATCCAGCAACCCAAATTTAATTACCAAACCGGTTTTTCGGTTTCATGTTCAGGTAAATTAAAGGGTTAGGTCACCCAAAAATGAAAATTCTGTCATTAATTACTCACCCTCATGTAGTTCCACACCCCTAAGACATTCGTTCATCTTCAGAACACAAATTAAGATATTTTTGATGAAATCCGAGAGCCACTATCCACCACTTTAAAGGTCAAGAAAGGTACTAAAGACGTTGTTAAAACAGTCGACGTGACTGCAGTGGTTCAACCTTAATTTTTTGAAGCAACGAGAATACTTTTTGCGCGCAAAAACAACAACAACAACAAAAAATGACTTTCAGTTTCAGTTTCTCAGTAAAAAAACAAAACATTTTGGTGCATCACTAATATTCACTCATGCAAAATGCATAATAAAGACTTTAATTCATATTAATCCAAAGCAAACAAGACAAATCACACCATTGTATTACTCATGTCTTTCTAAGTGACTGATACAGCCACACAGAGACAAAAGCATGCACATTGATATTGTCTCTCAATAAACTCACCTTTGCACAGAAGAACAGTAAATTATTATATCAGCAGCACATATACACGGGCAACTCTCTAATGTGTCTCGGCTGAAACATAGCTTTGCCTATTTACTGGGGACAAACACACAGCTCATCAGCCTGTCCCCATGTTCAGACGACTCTTTGAGTTATATCTGCTTTTCTGTTTCACCCGCTGCCCACACACACAAACATCCACATCCAGTAATCACATCTATCCTCTCTGATCTGCCTGTTTGTGTACAGAAGTTGCGCTGGGTGCAGTAAACCTAAATCTGAACGCTGTAGATCTTAGTTCCTGGTGTCTGCAGGAGCGGACTTTTATTCCCCTATTTACTGCTGTGTGTCAGCTGTGGCCGCCTCCGGCGTGATTATCACTGCAGGTTGAAGCTGTGTCCTGGGGTTCATACAGAAGAATAGTGGTGGAGGAAACTGTAGTTCTCATTATCCACAAAGCCATCCAACTCCCACAAGGCCTTTTCGTCTCCATACGCTCACATTCATTTACACCAGCCTGAAGAAATACCTACTTACCAGCAGAAGCGGTGTGTGTGTGTTGCTAATACTGTAACCTGTAAACAAGGGCAGATTTAACATTTATATAATGTTTAATGTTCAAGAAATCACAGCAATTAATGCAGTTATTTTGATCAGGATTCAGTAAATCCACATCCGTCCTTGTCTTCAGAAGTATCCAGTGCAGTTCACCTCTGAACCATGAGGGGGCAGGTGTCTGCCAAGGGAGACAGATGAAAGCATGGCAGGATCAGGGAACAAACAGGAGAATTAAAGTCTATTGATAAAACACTCACATCAAATTAAATGATAATGTGTACATTCATGCTGAATCAAAAGCATATAAGCGATGAGACGGTGTAATTTCAGCACAGTTTCAACCAACAGCCAGCTGAATTTCAGTCAAATCACTACGGACCAGAGAAACGAGAGACATCCTTATTAAATAACAATATAATATCTAAACCCGATGAATCACGATGACAAATGATATTCAGTCGTCTCTAATTATCTTCACAATAGCTCATTCCTCAGTGCGTTGACGCCCTCCTCCAGGATACGGCATTAAATGCAGCCTACCGTATATATCTGTAAACACAATTTCCTCTTCTTTGATTTGGGATTTCATTTTGTAATAACTGGATATACCCATCTCTCACGTATATGACATTAACTGCAGGCAATTATTTGTAAGGGACTGAATGAGCTGTCAAATAACCAGAAATAACAGGTAAAGTGCCTCTCTAGGTAATTGTTGTATACCTCTTAATCTTAACTTTAATTACACAACTGCAGTATCTCAGTGCCACGAAACCCATATTCACACACACATGCTGTAATTGAAACGCCTGAGGTAAGTGCAATCGCTGATGGGTTTCTCCCCTCACCTCAAACACTGGTCACTGATAAGCCTGGGGGTCAGAGGTCAGGGTTTCTAACACTGATAAGGCCGTCTGTGGAATTCCACGGAGCTGATTGGGATCTAAGCGAGGGAATGCGAAGGTACACTGATCAAATACAGAGGTCTCCTCCCTCTTACTCTACTCAGTCTGCTATGGCACTGCTTATCTAACAACTCAGCATGAATGAGATGTTTGGCCCTCCAACAATTTTTTCCCCTATTGAGTTTCTCTCAAATTACATGTTTGGAAATAACATTCCCTTCTGTGTTGAGGTCATTCAGTTGTTTACTGTAAATATCAGAGTCCAGTAGAAGCCAGCAGGGTGGACAAATAGGTGATTGTCCTCAACGTCTTCAGGCTTTTCCCCCGTTCACCTCATCTGTGTCTTATCAGAAGCAGACCTCAAGGAACACAATCTGGAGTTATAATACAAAGACATCTGATTGTTTGATTGGTAAACTTTAGTGTTCCTGTTCATGAGGCAGAGGAACCTATCAGAGTTTATTGGCTGGAGGAATATAGAGTGAAGCTATTTGGGCAGAAAAAGCCTTGACAGCAAAGTCTTATTTCACAACATACATCAGTGCAGGAACTACAGAGTGCTTTGATATCAGCACTTTTGTAATATATTCTTTGAGTTATGAGTATAAATGAGGGGAGTTGATGATTGTGCGTTACTGTTTGAGATTAATATTTGCAGTGGTACCCCAGGCACAGCAAGCTTGCAAACTTGCACTTTCCCAGTAAGAAGCCTCGCGATCGTAAACATTTGATTAATCAAAAGAAAACACGTAAAACAATACAGTATAAACTGAGACAGTAATCATGTGATTGCGTAATAAATGGCATGTCATGTGAATGTTGGAGTGATGCAGTGAGGACATTTCTGCTGTGTGTTCATTGCGTGCCATCAAAGCGAGTCACCATTTGGGTAATTAATTTGAGTAATGAACACAAAAATTCACACATCTGCATTTTTCTCTTGTTGGGTCATTTTTCACTGATATTATGAGATGCAGTAAAATGAAATGTAATTGAAAAACATGGAGTTTTAGCCTGTTGCTGCAGGCTTTACATCACTGCGTGTTTGATAGATTACAAAGCAGTTTGTCAATTCTAATAGTCGCATCAAAATTAAAATAAAGTGAATAATTGCGATTTCCTAATATGATTATTTTGGTTCTGCTAAATGTTGCTGTATCTCTTACTATTGGAAAATTAAAAACACCATATTCACTTACAGTCTCTTCATTAAGTGAAGCAAAAGTCTGGCTGTGAAAGATGCCAAATATTTATAAATACAAATATATGGAATTTTGGATTAAAAAAGTGTGTTAAATTGTATGTTTACATGACAACAATGTACAAACCCGATTCCAAAAAAGTTGGGACACTGTACAAATTGTGAATAAAAACAGAATGCAATGATGTGGAAGTTTCAAATTTCAATATTTTATTCAGAATACAACATAGATGACATATCAAACATTTAAACTGAGAAAATGTATCAGTTTAAGGGAAAAATAAGTTGATTTTAAATGTCATGGCATCAACACATCTCAAAAAAGTTGGGACAAGGCCATGTTTACCACTGTGTGGCATCCCTTCTTCATTTTATAACAGTCTGTAAACGTCTGGGGACTGAGGAGACAAGTTGCTCAAGTTTAGGAATAGGAATGTTGTCCCATTCTTGTCTAATACAGGCTTCTAGTTGCTCAACTGTCTTAGGTTTTTTTTTTGTCGCATCTTCCTCTTTATGATGCGCCAAATGTTGCAGGCTGCAGGCTGGCCATTTCAGTACCCGGATCCTTCTTCTACGCAGCCATGATGTTGCAATTGATGCAGTATGTGGTCTGGCATTGTCATGTTGAAAAATGCAAGGTCTTCCCTGAAAGAGACAACGTCTGGATGGGAGCATATGTTGTTCTAGAACTTGGGTATACCTTTCAGCATTGATGGTGCCTTTCCAGATGTGTTGAGACATGTTTAGATATGGCTTCTTTTTTGACCTATAGAGTTTTAGCCGGCAACGGCGAATGGCACGGTGGATTGTGTTCACCGACAATATTTTCTGGAAGTATTCCTGAGCCCATGTTGTGATTTCCATTACAGTAGCATTCCTGTATGTGATGCAGTGCCGTCTAAGGGCCCAAAGATCACGGGCATCCAGTATGGTTTTCCGGCCTTGACCCTTACGCACAGAGATTGTTCCAGATTCTCTGAATCTTTGGATGATATTATGCACTGTAGATAATGATAACTTCAAACTCTTTGCAATTTTTCTCTGAGAAACTCCTTTCTGATATTGCTCCACTATTTTTCGCCGCAGCATTGAGGGAATTGGTGATCCTCTGCCCATCTTGACTTCTGAGAGACACTGCCACTCTGAGAGGCTCTTTTTATACCCAATCATGTTGCCAATTGACCTAATAAGTTGCAAATTGGTCCTCCAGCTGTTCCTTATATGTACATTTAACTTTTCCGGCCTCTTACTGCTACCTGTCCCAACTTTTTTGGAATGTGTAGCTCTCATGAAATCCAAAATGAGCCAATATTTGGCATGACATTTCAAAATGTCTCACTTTCAACATTTGATATGTTATCTATATTCTATTGTGAATAAAATATAAGTTTATGAGATATGTAAATTATTGCATTCCTTTTTTATTCACAATTTTATTCACAACCGTTCATACAGATCTGCGAAAACAATACTGCCAGGCCAGTAGTTGGCGACGTGACTTTATACGCCTATAGACTGAACACATGCACATGACATAACAGTTTTCACAAATTCACATTTTTGTAGTTTACATGGTGATGCAGAAACTTGGGAAAATGAGATCCAGGCAGATGATAAAGTTGATGAAAAATTATTTATTCATTACAATTAAATTTAGCCTCACACGCAAACTTTAAATCGATAATGAAAATACTTAATAAAACCAAAAGGTAAAATAACCATCATAAAGTATTAGTCAATAGTTAATAATAAAATTTAGAGTATTGTAAAATTTAGAGTATTGTATCTAATAGATGAAGATCAAAAAGAGCAATAATTAAGACATTATACATTTGCAGATGAGAGAGAGAAGCAGAAGACAAGGAGAGAAAAGGAGGGAAAAAGCTGAATTATCAACAACTCAGTCCATATTATACCATAAGCATACAGGGAAATTCCCAACCCACACAAACTGATGTTTTTGTTCTAAACTGATGTTTTTGTTCTAAAAGGTTAATTTCGCCCATTACGTCATCCACTGGTCCAGTGTCAAAAATAGTTGTTTTATCCCCTATAGGGAATTTTGCAAATGTCAGCAGACATATTTTGATCAGATTCAAATGAGCAATAATTCTGAAAAACACCACTTCTGCAGTACTTGGCAGGCGTCCAATGTCTAACCACAAACGTGTCAGCATGACCTGGCTGTCACACTGGGACACTTGAAGAACAATTGAACATAGCAAGCATACTCGTACATATAAAATAAAAATAACCATGAGGGTACAATAACAAGTAAATACTTGAAAATATGATAAGAATTAATCTATAAAGTATGAGTACATAAATATAGGAAATCAAAAGTGAAACTGATAAATCATAAGCCATAAACGATTAACATAAATATTAATAAAAGTGCATGAATATGAATATTGACCATTTCGGATCCATCACATGGAGACGATAACAGTATCATTTTCAAAAACATGCACTTTGAAACCAAATTTTTCAAAAGTTTGTGTTTTCAGGCCTCCAAAACTCTGTTGTCATGTAAATGGATGGCCGAAACGCATTAAAAGTTTTCCGTTTTTAGTTGAAAATGGTGTAAATGGCCCCTAAATTAAACGAAATTAAAGCAGTCTTACACAGTCACAGTCTGTATTCTCTGGAACAGCGATCTTAAACTCTCTATTGAGGGTTAGAAAGACTGCCAATGACAATAAGACAACAGAAGATGCATGATAAAAGGGCACTTAAAAGTAATGAATCACTAAACAGCATTGTTTAAACTGAGCAGGGTGCTATGGCTCTCTGAGCATACACAGAATGGATAAAGACAGGAAAAGGAAAAGATTGAGAAAAGACGTTAAGCGTTAAGGATAAATGGAGTGATTGACTTAGTATTTTTATATAGAAACCGAGTAATTTAAGTAACTTCAATGATCTAAACGTCATAGCTTTCAGATTTTGGACTTCAAGGATTGATTTAAATATGTTAGTGTGGGCTTGTGGCTGAAACAAACAGGAGATAATGGTGGTAATTGTGTGCATGTGTGTGTGTGTGTGTGTGTGTGTGCACGTGGCCCTCAGATTCAATTTGGCATTTGAGTGTCAGTGAGATGGTTCACTGAGCATCTGATATGAGTGACTGATTAACTCAAGCTAATTGATTGAGAAGCGTCACACTGCTGGCGAACTAAGATGGAGACAAGGGGGTCAAACATCTGCTGCTTTCCCAGAAACCCCCCTGCTTTACCTTATCCCATTACCCCTCAAAACCCTCTGCTCTAATACCCTCAAACACATACACGCTGCACTGGGAATCCAGCAGTCACAGGAAGTGATGTGGAAAAACTGAAGGAATGATGAAAATTGAATGCTAGCATTAATTTTTAAACAGACATGATTAATTGTTGTTTCTTCTTCTGGTTTTGATCCATTCAAACAGACTGTGATTAATGTGACCCAGTGAGGAAATCACAGCCTCGCTGAAATGAAGAGCTATTGATTATTGACCGGCTAAACTAACAAAATTTAACAAAATGACCTTCATTCGGTGTCAGACTCATGGAGAGTGTGCTGGATTACTCTGTGGAGATTATTAGAGTCATATAGACTGATATGAAGAGTTCTGTTTGAAGTGTAAATAAGACCGCAATAAGTGATGGTGGACATGCAGTGGACACTTAAAAAAGCCACACTGAATGTCAAAACCACAAAACTGAAACCTACTGGCATTTGCAAACATGATGAATTAACTTTTATGAGCCATTTTTCACTTTTATCCAGCTGATCTCAAGGCAATTTTTCACACAGGTATCCTAGCAGAGTAATCACATGTGAGAAAATTCACATTATCATCACCTAAAAAGGGTCAAAATATGCTTTATCTGAATTTTAAAGAGTGCATCTATTAGGGCTTCAAGATTAATCGAAAGAAATTGTGATATTATACACATGCAAAGGCTGTGATTTAAAAGTGCCATCGAATTGAAAATTGAATTTACCTTGGCATAGTTGAATAACAAGAGTTCAGTACTTGGAAATGACATACAGTGAGTCTCAAACTCCATTGTTTCCTCCTTCTTATATAAATCTAATTTGTTTAAAAGACCTCCGAAGAACAGGCGAATCTCAACATAACACTGACTGTTACGTAACAGTCAGGATCATTAATATGTACGCCTCCAATATTTGCATATGCCAGCCCATGATCGAGGCATTACACAAGGGCAGCCAGTATTAACGTCTGGATGTGCACAGCTGAATCATCAGACTAGGTAAGCAAGCAAGAACAATAGCGAAAAATGGCAGATTGAGCGATAATAACTGACATGATCCATGATTACATGATATTTTTAGTGATATTTATAAATTGTCTTTCTAAATGTTTCGTTAGCATGTTGCTAATGTACTGTTAAATGTGGTTAAAGTTACCATCGTTTCTTACTGCATTCACAGAGACAAGAGCCGTCGCTACTTTCATGATTAAACACTTGCAGTCTGTATAATTCATAAACACAACTTCATTCTTTATAAATCTCTCTAACAGTGTGTAATGTTAGCTTTAGCCACGGAGCACTATCAAACTCATTCAGAATCAATGTAAACATCCAAATAAATACCATACTTACGTTTATGATTAGACATGTTGCATGACGAACACTTTGTAAAGATCCATTTTGAGGGTTATATTAGCTGTGTGAACTTTGTTTATGCAATGATAGAGTCGAGAGCTCGGGAGGGGGCGGAGAGTACGAGCAATTAAAGGGGCCGCAGCCTGAATTGTTGCATATATAATTATGCCTCAAAATAGGCAGTTAAAAAAATTAATCAAAAAAAATCTATGGGGTATTTTGAGCTGAAACTTCACAGACACATTCAGGGGACACCTTAGACTTATATTACATCTTGTAAAAAAACGTTCGATGGCACCTTTAAATCAATACATGTGCAGCGTTTTATTATACGCCAATGTTTACGTGATTCGGTTCATGGTATGCTTCTTCACACAAACTCCATTTCTGAATCTTCTTTGAGTTTGGGTTGTTTACTATCTTTCCATATAGTAACTAGAAGTGCTTTTTAACAGAAGAGAAGTTTTAAAGGGTTAGTTCACCCAAAAAATGAAAATAATGTCATTTATTACTCACCCTCATGTCGTTCTACACCCGTAAGACCTTCATTAATCTTTAGAACACAAATTAAGATATTGTTGATTAAATCCGATGGCTCAGTGAGGCCTCCATTGATGGCAAGTTAATTTACACTTTCAAATGCCCAGAAAGGTACTAAAGACATATTTAAAACAGTTCATGAGACTACAGTGGTTCAACCTTAATATTATAAAGTGACAAGAATACTTTTTGTGGACTAAAACTAAATAATGACTTTATTCAACAATATTTAGTGATGAGCGATTTCAAAACACTGCTTCATGAAGCTTCGAAGCTTTATGAATCTTTTGTTTCGAATCAGTGGTTCGGAAGTCATGTAAACTATGTAAACTCTTATGACGTAATGAAGCCTCGTTTACTGAAATCATGTGACTTTGGCGCTCTGAACCACTGATTCAAAACATAAGATTCGTAAAGCTTCATGAAGCAGTGTTTTGAAATCGCTCATCACTTGATATTGTTGAAAAGTCGTTATATAGTTTTTTTGGTGCACAAAAAGTATTCTCATCGCTTCATAACATTAAGGTTGAACCACTGTAGTCACATGAACTGTTTTAAATATGTCTTTAGTAGCTTTCTGGGCATCTGAAAGTGTTAATTATCTTGCTGTCAATGCAGGCCTCACAAGCCATCAGATTTCATCAAAAATATCTTAATTTGTGTTCTGAAGATGAACGAAGGTCTTACGGGTGTGGAATGGCATGAGGGTGAGTAATTAATGACAGAATTTCCCTTTAAAGTTACCATAAAATCAAAACTGACAATTATTGTCAGTTTTGACAATAACCCCCCCCACAATAAAGTATATACTTCACAATAGGGAAGAAAAGACAATCACAACTTCCGTTTCATGCCAACTTATATCTTTAACTCCATGGGATTTTCTGTCAAAATGAAAGTATATGTGTGTGTATGTGTGTGTATCTGAGCGCAACCGTTCTGCATGCTGGAGCACTGCCCACCGGCTCCATGTCATTGCATATTGTATATGAAAGCACTTATACTGGACCTTTTGTTCAACCTATTCATAGTTATCTTTACTATTGCTCCCATACCCATTAAATCACTCACTAACTAACCCATGCACACAAACACATACTCAAACTAACCTCACACCAACATTACAACCAAGAAGCGTTTGCCTGTCATTCTTCAAACAGCCCTGGGAGGATTTGAGTATTAGTGAAGAATATAGCCTCTGCATTCCACATACACACAGACACAGTTTCACAATCAAGCTCACACAAATCACACACACACAGATCCCAATATAATTCCGTTTAAATCCTCATTGCTTTTGTGCTCTTTTGCAAGGAAGCATAATAGTCACATTATTGGCTAAAGGATCTTTGATGTGTGGACGGAGGGCTCAGTGAATGGATTCAGGAACAATCAGTGTGGTGAGCAGGGAACCTGGGGAGGTTCTCAATACACGCTTTGATGTCCCTCTATTAGTTTAGAAAAGTGTGTGTGTGGAGGGGGGTGTTGATAGTGGTTTCCATAGTAATGCTGGGAATGGAAATCATTTAAGTTTTCAAAAACACACAACCAAAAAAATAAAAATAAAAACAGGAATAATTCACTTGAAAATTGTGCTTCTCTTTTCTGTATAATGAAAAAAAGTGATCCAAAATTATAATAGTTATTCCTCACATAAAGCTGTAGAAAACGTGGAACATGGTCTTCTTTTATGATATACTTTTATTTTATTTTGTGCCCTTTTTGAAGCTTTAAAGTTTCGGTTCATTGTAACTGTACGGAAAAATACAACCAACTACATTATTTTTTTTCTCCTTTTGTGTTCTACGGATGAAAGTCATTCAGCCATTCATGTCTGGAATGATATGAAGGTGAGTAAAAGAAGGTTATTTTTGGGTGAATTAATCCTTTAATAAGATCAAAACCACCAACCCTTCAATATGCAAACCATAAATAAATATAATCCCTGGTTTTGAGCCATGAAAACAGTCTCTGTGTTTGCTGCAAATTCAAATAAAAAGCAAAAGATAGGAAACATTAGACACAGATGCAAGAACTCCAGTGCTGTTTGTCACAAAAGTGAAAGTACAGCTCATTTTCCATAAGAAAAGGGTGGCAGTAGAGAGGGAGGTACTTGACAGGTAGCTGATACACCAACTGAAAGAGGTCTGATTTATTTGAAGGAGGGAATGAGAGCTTGATGAGCTCAGGAAACCAACAGCAGACAGTAATTCCATTCCGTCTTTGTCTTTCACTGCAGCGTCCGAACAAGCTTCTCAAAATGCCACAATAGATTTAATGAAGCGCCTTTGCACACTCTAACTCTATTCTTTGATGGCATAAGCAACACCACAAGTTTTATAACAGCGCTGTAAAAGGCAGACAAAAGACAAATGGCCGTCGGTAAATTACTACGGTCCTGTGGGCTGAGACTGGGTACTGTAAAGTGGAGAGGGGTTATGATCAGAGCAGGAGAGGGAGGGGTGGCTTATTTTGTCAGGCAAACCCCAAAAGAAGATGACAGCAGCCGAATCCAAGAGTGCCCCCCTCCTCACTTCAAAAGCACACATGCACACACATGGCTTTCAAACTCCATCAGCTTTAATGAGTCCTGATTGGATAGCATGTCGAAGCTTTTCGGGTCAAACATCAGTCTATCTTCCCATCTTTCTCTCTCTCTGAGCTTCATTACTCTCATCAAGGCAGAATTCAGTGGAACGGCATCTCTTCTAAAAAGAGTTATCAGAGTGTGAAATAACGGTGCAGATGCCCAAATACAGTGTTTTGACAGTACTGCCCAGTTGGAAAGTGATGTTTTGGGTTTCAGCATTAACTGGAATTTGAAAAGGACTGCCAGAGGAAAATGTTATTGTTCAGAGGCTGCTATGGAGACTTAATGGACTTCTTAGATGTGTTTGATTTAAGTACCAACTTAATCTAAGATGTTTCTCTTTAAATTCATTTGGAGAATGTAAGATAACACTATACAATAAGGTTCAATTTGGTAACTTTAGTTAATGCATTAAATATCATGAACTAATAAACATACGTAAATGTATTAATGTCCATTTATAAATATACTACAGTAATGTTAACTGTCCATAGCATTTTAAATAATGAAAATTTATGCTAGAAAGTGACATGTGAAACTCATATTTGGAATTTGTCCTCTGGATTTAACCCATCCAGTTAGTGTACACACATTAGGAGTAGTGAGTAGTGAACACACACATACACACAATGCAAACCGTGTTGGACACACACACCCGGAGCAGTGGGCAGCCATTTTTGCAGTGGCGCCCAGGGAGTGATTAGGTTAGGTGTCTTGCTCAAGGGCATCTCAGTCTTTTCCTGCCAGTATTGAGAATCAAACCTCAACCTTCTGGTTACCAGTCTGACTCTCTAATAGGGTTGTAACGATATACCGGTATGACGATATATCACGGTATGAACACGTACGATTGTCATATCGTGTACATTTGCTTACTTATGGTATGGTAAAAAATTAAAAAAAAAAATTTAAAAATCAAGACGCAGAATTTCACTTGAGCATAGACAACAACTTTCCACTTCACTAAACTTGCTCCACACCCACACATACAGCAGACAATGTCAGAGACAGAAGTTGCTATCTCTATTCTCTGTGCCCTGTTGAAAAATAAGTTACAATTTGCAGTATGGGAATACTTTAGATATAGAAAAACAAACGCGGGGCTGTCCTCGAGTGTAGATATCCAAAAACAATGCGGGCGCAAAGTAGGCCTACCTTCAAAAGGAGGAAACCATCGAACATGTTGACCTATATTCGAGAACACCATCCGTGTAGATGCAGTATGTTCCGTTTATAACTTAGGTCGTATGATATGCGTGATGGAGAGGGAATCCCGGGATCCAGTCATGAAAATGGAATGTACAGTATAACGCAGCGATGTCAGGTAAAAACGCGCGATTTGTTGGACTGATGAATAAAACGAAAGCAGAGCTGTACAATAAATAAAATCGTGACATGGTCTAGGCGGGGTCTTTGAATATTAAACGCAAACAGACTGCTGTATAAATATATCTGTTTGTTTTGCGTGTCTGCCTGTGTGAATGAGCTGCGCTGTTTCGTGCACTACATACTTAAGTATGCGCGGCGCTCTTATTGTTTTTTAAGTGTTTGCCGTCTCGTTATCAGAGGACATGAACACAAACATATCCACGGTTGCTCAGAGATAGCGCTTAATTAGCATTTCATCATTTTATTTGAGAAAAACCATTGTCAAACACACTGAAACTCAAAGCTCTTCACTACATCCCGTCAAAATAAAAGACCGGTTTTTAACTCGAAGAAATTTACTATGATTGTTAAATAGAATGTACTTCTCAAAATAATTATAAAAAAAAGTTAATTTCATTTCCATCATTTTTGATAATATTTGTATTAAAAAATAAAAGCCAGAAGAATTAAGTCAAAGCAGAATTTCTGAATTTTAATTATTAATAAAAGTTGTTCAATTTCTAATCCATAATAATTTATTAAATGTATTTGATTGTTTTTGAGTATTGAAATCTGAATAGAGAAAACAAACATTTTAATTAATTTATTGGTCATTTTAATTGATGATATAAATAAAAATTGATTGTTAAATACTGTATAGCCTACCGTGATACCGTGAAACCATGATATTTACTCAGACAGTTATCATACCATGGAAATCTCATACCGTTACAACCCTACTCTCTAACCATTAGGCCAATATAAGGGGCTTTTGCACTGGAGGAACCTTTTCATACTGTAGCTCCTAGAACTTTTGGCTGAAATACCCGGATTTTGCAGTGTTCACACCGCAGGAACTAGGAATGGTTTTAGTTCTAGGAGCTCCTTTTGGGGGAACTAAATTAGCTCCTACTTCAGAGTAGGGTCTAAACCAGCACTATAGGAACTATCAGTGACATAAGTGTATGCTGATTGGTCAAACACGTGTCAAACACCAGCATTTTTAAAAAGCTGTGTAAACATTTACTTTACGAACATGGAAAACAGTGATAACGGCATTGTTGTCTGCAGGGCTGTGTTCTTTTCTCCGCCTCAAAGATATGTTGTCATAGGAGATTTCGTCTTTTAGCCCCACTTTTTGCTTTTTCAGTTGTGTAAATTATGCGTTTACATTCCATCTCTGTTATCACAAAGACCCACACGAAGCCACGCTTAAAGACGTTGCTGTCGGCCGCTTCAGAGTTCCTATTCCCGGTGTGAATGCAACCAGGAACATGGCCCAAGGGAGAAATTAGTTCTCGGGGAACTGTCCTAGAGGCTAGTTCCTTTAACTGAGTTCCTAGAACTATTTGGTGCAAAAGCCCCTATATATATATATATATATATATATATATATATATATATATATATATATATATATATATATATATATATATATATGAACAATAATTTTTTAAAAATTGCCTGTGATTACGTTTGATTGTGGCCGCCATTCCATAACACAAGAGAGCATATCTGAAATATTTACTTTTGGCCCAAGGCCCTCAATCAAGTTTGATTTCCAGTAAAAAGTTTGGGCCCCTCTGATTAAGATTAATGAAATACCATTAAATGATGTTGCATTTAATGTTGCAAAATTGAAAGTTACTGTAAAGTGTTACTGAAATTAAAATTGAAACAAATGAGACAGTTGTTGCCAAACAGCACAAGCGGATAATGTTGCTCCAATGAGTGAGCTCTTATTGAAATTTCTTTTGCTTACATACTCCAGGATCTTAGCAAATGTGCATAGGGTGAGACATTCAAGTTCTCATTTGAAATGCTGGAGTAGACACAGCATGAGAAAAGTCTGAGAATGAAATGAAAACATCTGTACTTGTTCTCTAATTTAGCTCATTGCTATCAAGAGAGATATTAAAGAGATCTCTTGTGTGAGTTTTCTTTCCTATGGGTTTCCACATACGGTGAGGGTCCATGGAATTGTGTTTCCAGGTTTAAGCAACTTGGGGACTTCAACGGCCCCCCACTAGTCTGAGCACCCAGGGTGCTGGGTCAAAAAAATAAACAGAGCACCTTCTCTTATCAGTGATCAGAACCACCTCCCTCCAAACACACTCTCACTGTGAGCAGATAAAGCAACACACACACCTCCCACTGCATCAACACTGTGGGGGCTGTTAGTCAGACACACCCCTCTACTGTAACACTAGCAGATCATTTTAATGTCAAGCTGCCTGTGATGATGTCTTTAACATGACTAATTAATCAAGTGTCCCCTATTGTCTCAAGATCACCTGTAGTCACCAAGATACACAAACACCTATGAATGAACTAACGCACATACACGTCAACGGCAAAACAGACAAACCCCTTTTCTTTGACAAGAGCGTTTGCGTGTGTGTGCAAATGGCTGTTAATTGATGCACACCATCCATTGTTTCATAATTTAAGAGCCTCCGTCATTATTGTGCCATTCTGAGCGCAGAGTGCATCCACCCTGCCATAAACAAGCAAAATGTGCACCTTGAATAGCCTCATTTTATCATGCTGACAAGCTGTGCGTGTGCGCGTGCATTGGGTATTGATGTACATATTTACAGAGCGTTTACGTATAAATAATTCATGAACTTTAAACCAATGTATGTGGGAATCAGACTGACTTTAAGTGTTGGGGATTACAGATTTAATTCACAGCTGCCTGTACCTGAACTCTGTTGTTTCCTGTCAGGTTGGAGAGCACCGATACGCAACAGATGTGCCGTTCACCTTTGGTATCTATCGGCGCGGTGTGTTTTATCTTTAATCAAGCTGAGATTGTATGTAAACGTGTGCCAGACTCTCAGACTACAGGTTTGGATGGTGGAGACCTGCTGATTTGACACCGCCAGGTGAGCACCTGTGCAACTGACAGCAACTCTAACAAGTCAATTATAGTCCCGTGTGAGAAAATGTCACGGTGGCACTCGTTCCGGACCCGAACATAACCACGCTGCATCAATATGCACTTGACATTCAGCCGATCTGTCTGAGATTCGGCAGAGAGCGACAGAGAAATGGCTTTCCCTCAAACACAGAGCCAGACCGACGCACAATTGATCTGCGGCTAAAGAAGAGCGGCTCGGTAAACAAACGCAAACAAATAATTTAGTCAAGAAAGACTCACTGCTTGAGCTCTTACTTCTCTGGAGAAGAGGAAAAAGAGACAACGAAAGAGAGGAGGACGGGAAACGTGGTGAATAGATCCTGCCGACTCCAATGTTAAGAGGATTTCAGTGGCTGGGAATGAGAGGAGATATTTGAGGAGAATTACCCTGGAATATTAAAGCGTTGACACACTCCCTCAGACTGGAGCTTCCAGGGAACCAACACACACCTTTAAGAAGCTTAGCGACTGCCTAAATCCAACACACACGCACAAACACACCGAAACAGTTGCAAGACTGCGTTTTAGTGTCTATGGAGAGATATGAGGTCTTTTATAGCAGCCCTGATGTGTTATTTTATGTGGCACATACATCCTGGCCCACTGAGACAACACTGAGGGCGAAAGCCAAATCTCTCACTGTGTCAGAATGGGGCTGTTGTCCTTGCGCGGAGCCAAACGCACACTCACGCCGCACTTATCTTGATCCAAGGCACAGAGGGGGAAATATTGCATGTTGTTTTGCGACAAAAGCCAAAGCTAGCAATAAAAGACGTTTTTCATGCACCACTCGAAAGACCGGCTGCCAAACATGTGTGCCGTGAGCCTTTCTCCGTGCGGCGGGGAGTTTGAACAACATCAGCTTGTGTTTTGTTATCAATGGCTGTATTCATGCTGACTACAGGGCTTGGTGCCCCCGACTACTACGGGTGTGAGTAGTGTATTTGGCTGCTCTGTGAAGGGTGGGCTGGGATGGGGAACCAGATAAGACGGGCATAAAAAGGCCAATTTTCAGCCATGTTTGCCAGGCGGGTCAAGGATGCTGTTTGTTTGCAGGAGGGGTCACTCGTCTGCTGCAGTGTGGACAGAGGAACCCAAAACAGAGCCGCCTGTGTCCACGAGTGTTTGGAAAAGATCTCTTATCTTTCTTGGTTTAGCAATTTGTCTAAGCCCAAGCAATTCCAACTGGATGACCACCTCTTAATAGAAAGCACATGGAATCTATTCTCACCTCTCAGACGACATTGCCCTATGCTGAATCTTTGAAAAGCATGCAGTCCTTGAAACCCACAATCCTGAAACACGATTGGTAATAGGTGCCTGGATCAAAAGAACGTTCACATTCGGCAAACTTTTGCTTCTCTCCGTTGTCAGCAATATCAAACGATGATCAATCAACCTGTCAGGGTCTTTCGGTTTTTCTGCAGTTTTCAACAAAAAAGAGCTGTTTTAATCTTCCCCCCTCTCTGGTGATTAGCATTAACACTCTATTTACTGAACTTAAAGGATTAGTTCACTTCAGAATTAAAATGTCCTGATAATTTACTCACCCCCATGTTTTTGAGGAAAACATTCTGGGATTTTTCTCCATATAGTGGACTTTAGTGGGGTACAATGAGTGGAAGGTTCAAATTGCGGTTTCACTGCAGCTTCAAAGGGCTCTACACAATCCCAGATGAGGAATAAGGGTCTTATCTAGCGAAACAATTGGTCATTTTGTAAAAAAAAATAAAATGTATATACTTTTTAACCACAAATGCTCGCCTTGCACTGCTCTGCGATCTGCCAGAAAGGTCATGCTTGACATAGGCGGAAGTACCGTTGTTGGGCGAAAAACTCACCTTTTTTTTTTTTTTTTTGTAAAGGTCTTTTGGCTTAATCTTTGCACGTTTGCTTTGTAGACACTAACTAGGTACTTTCATATACGCCACGCGTGACCTTTGTAACGTGATTACGTCATGTGTGGTGGATCACAGAGCAGTGCAAGTCGAGCATTTGTGGTTAAAAAGTATATATATTTATAAATTGGAGTCGTGAAGTCCACTATATGGGGAAAACCAGAATTGTTTTCCTAAAAAACCTTAATTTCTTTTCGACTGAAGAAAGAAGGACATGAACATCTTGGATGACATGGGGGTGAGTAAATTATCAGGAATTTTTCATTCAGAAGTGAACTAATCCTTTAAAACCGGTCAGCAATCTATTATGCATTCATTAGCAATGAGGCGCTACCAAGAAGTGGAACTTCCTGTATTTACACCTTGTCACTAACTATTTGTAACCTGGCAAGTGCCAAATTTAAATTTTAACCATTATCAACAATTAGGTCAATCTCTATAAAACTACAAATTCTAATTTTCAACAGGGTTGAAGAGAAGATACATGAAACATCTAATCATTTCAACATTAAAGGTTCATTCAATAGTTCTTTAGCTAGCGTTAGCGTACTTTAAGTAGGCTACAAATACCACAATGGTGTCAGAAGCCAATGCGTTGGCAAAATAAAGTATTGATTTTTTTATTTTTGACCCCTCAACACCACAAGGGTTGCTGGTATTGTCCATAAATAGCTTTGTTTTTATTCCATGCACCGTGTTGGACATGTGAAGTTGCACTAAATTAATTATAATACACTTATCTATCGACGTGAAACAGCATGACTGTCTCTGAATTTTTTGTACAATAAATGACACTGATTCTTAGACTCTGAATTTTAGAGAGCATACACAATAATTCATTTCCTTACCATTTCAACAACAACAAAAAAAGAAGCAGCAACTTGGACATCACTTGGGCATCACAGGATTTTCTCCATCATCAAATCTTGCCATATTGAGTGCCGATGTTTACAGTTTTTTTTTCTAATAATTTGACCGTACAGGGACTGATTCTCTTATTGTATTTTCTAGGTCTGTAAGTCAGACTTCACAAAAAAAAAAAAAAAAAAAGACTCGAGCATTTACATGACAATTTAAAATGATAAAGTTTTTTCACTCAATGAAATCAAACATTTAAAGTGTGTGTAAACATACTTAAAGATATAATTCAGTATTTATACTGTCTGAGTAGGAGTATAACAGTTTGACCCATGTTTGTTTTAAACATTTATTTTGAAAGCTCAGGTCTCTAGGTAGAGGTTATATTAAAAAAAAAAAAAAGCAAAGGGAAGTCTTAGGTTATATGAGATGTCTTGGAGAAATGTCACAGGCACTACATAACTGTAAGATTAGCCAGACAATCTGTGGTCCCTCTCTTTCCTCAGCGGTAGATGTGAGGCTTATTAAAATGGCAATGAATCTGAGGCTGATTCTTAATACACTTTCTATTATTTGATTGGTGTTGCCATGGTGAACTCTGGACAAACTGGGAGCAATCTTCGAACCTAAATTTGCTTTCAGCAATTAAAACATATTCAAACACACACACACACACATAGACCAACTGAAACACTCTCACTTTGAGCAACAAAAACACAACAGGCCCTCCCCCTCAGCTTCTCTTTAATGAACGACATCGAGGAGGAAGAACATTGCCAATATTTTAAAGGTCTTTTCAACAGTTCCATCTCCTACTGAATGTGATTAGCTGTAATTAGCTTATGCAGATTTTGTGTGCGGCTACATGCAGATGTTTGGATGAGGTGGGGGCAGCTGAGACTGAGGTGTTGTGTTATTAGATAATAGAATGACCCATCTGGGTCATATTCTTATTCCAACAAGACTTAACATCAGGGTCCTAAATCGGGTGATTAACCCCACATGTGTTGAGAGGCTGCTTCTGGATACATCAGCAGAGAAACTGAGGTGCCTGGCTCATTTACCTGTTTAAAGTGCCCCTATTATGCTATTTCAAAGATTCCTAAATTTATTTTGGAGGTTTCCTTCAATAGGTTTACATGCATCCAAGGTCAAAAAATACAGTAGTCAACAAAAAGTTAATCAAAGTTGTCCTAAGAAGAAGGTTTTAGGACAACTTTGATGACAGGTTTTGATCCACTTCAAATGTTGACTACTGTACTTTCATTTACTCATAATATACATTGCACATCACCTAATTTCTCAAAGAGTCTGAAAACTGTTAGTTTGAAGATTCAGTTTCTCTAAACCCCTCCTTTCTGAGAGCCTACTCTGCTCTGATTGGCCAGAAGGGCTAGTCTGTTGTGATTGGTCTACCACTTACAGGGTGTGTCAGAAACAAAACACCCATCACCATATCTGAATTTCAGCTCCAGAGGCTTCCTTAGCACTTGATACACAGAGATACAAACAGTAATGATGGAGTCAGTTTTACTGTATCAATTCTGCCGCGGGTCTTCATCCTTTTGAAATGCATGCAATGTAGTTTCGCAGCGCTGAAAATAGCATCTTCTTGACATGTTGACAACGGCAGTGATGTCTCACACTCATTGAAGTATAAGCGGGAGACATCACTGCCGTTGTCAGAGCGCGTTCAGACCTCACTAACTGAGTGCTGAACGCAGTTGGACATAGAGGTAAAAAATGATATAAATACTGTTTGGTTTCTCACACAAACCGATCGTTTCGTGTCTTAGGACATCAATGTGTCGTCACGAGCCGCAGGGTTTAATTTGGATTTGTCTATGCAAGTTTTTTCAACTCTTATTGATAGAGTTCCCATTCACTCCCATTATTTGACTGACAGACGGCAACGGTTGCAGTTAAAAATCATCATTTGTGTTCTACTGAAGAAACAAAGTCACCTACATCTTGGATGTGCTGGGGGTAAGCAGATAAACATCAAAAAACGTCCTTAAAACAAATAAATTTACTTGAAAAGAAAAAAAAAGAAAAAGAAAATAAATAAATATATATATTTATATATATATTTATTTTATTTATTTTTGTTTTTTTCTTTTCAAGTAAATTTAATTTGTTTTAAGGACGTTACGTTAGATATTTTTAGGAAAATGAGTTTTTACAGTTTCTCCAGTGTATGAGTTGGTGTAGATGTGGTATGAAGGATGATTGTCTTGCCACAATTCCCTGGTGTCAGCACAGTTTAGGTTTAGAGTCATCACTGTGACCTTTGACCTTTCCCAGCAAACAGTCTGAACCAGTGTTTCTCTGTTATTCCTGGTGATTCAGTGAAGCGGGTCTGATAATGGGCCCAGTTGGACTTGTACTGGTCCAAACTGGTCACAGCCCAGTGCATTTTACTGCCTCTACAACTCATCACCTGTGGAGGGTTTACACAGCAAGCTTTGAAATGAGCTAGAGCGGACCATGTGGGTAACAACTTTGAAAGACAACATGGGTCATTTCGTGAGATGAGGAAAACAGCCCATTTGTATGGGAACTGACCACCACATATGGGTGCTTGAGTTGATGTCCATGTGACTGAATGCTCTATTTGACCATCCAGAAGGGTTCAGAAACTTCCCATGTAACATTACTGACCTTATTTCAACCAGTGTTAATACTGTCAACAAATGTTTTGGAAAACAAAACAAGGGTTCATTGAGAAAGATGATACAGAAAGGTTGCATCATGATTCATTTAACCTATTGTCATCAACATTTTGGCAATTTGCCTACATTGCCAATACAACATGCTACAGATAATACAATATAATAAGCAGTCTTTAAAATACATAATATTAATAATCTAATGACATTAATACTATTACTAATCTCTTTAAATAAAACACTAATTTTTTATATATGTTATATAAATTTAAAACTTTTAAATGCTTGATACATGATACATTTAAATGTGTATAGATTTTTCACAATTCAAAAACTTGAAATGATTCAAATGTTACTTCTGTAAACAAAATAAGTAAATTGGTCAAAAATACATGAATATATATATATATATATATATATATATATATATATATATATATATTCATGTATTTTTTTATAATAACTGAAATAAACTGACTATATATGACTATAAAGAAAGACAAAAACTATGACTTAAACAAAAAAACTGATGAATCTATTTTCCCATAAGCTTCCAGAAAAAATGTACCATTTCCCCCTGTAGGGTGGCACAGTCTCCATTAGAAAAGCCAACTTTGTCTAGTCAAGTGTGTCTTTTCTAGCCCTTCCCTGGAAACTCAAATGGGGCAAAGTGATTTGTGTGTGTGAGGCTGTGACTGGGCTGAGAGATAAGAGAGACAGTGAGAGAAAGAGACCTACTCGTCTGCTGACTACAGAGGAGTGAAGTGTCACAGTACAGCCTGGTTCTCTCAGGACAGGAAATGAGGACGGGAGGAGATCCGAGACATTAGCACGCACAGTGCTGATTCACGGCAAATTTCACCGCTGTCTTCCTCTAGTGCTGATAGCACCACAGAATAAAGTACTTTCCTGACAGTGTGCAGGGCCCAGAATGGCAGAGGAATCTGTGCCAGAGAACACAACCTATGCAGGGGATTTGGGACAGAGGGTAAGTAAGCCTCAGAACTTTTTTCTTTGGCACGAAGTCAGAGAAACAGACAGTGTAACAGAGTGTTATTCAATGGGAAAGACTAAATCAAAACTTTATCAATGGTGGAAATAGTTCAGGAATCTTTAACATGCATGGACCAACAGCACTGGGAATTCATCATGAGGAACTTGTAAAGAAAAATCAGCATCCTTGAACCAGGACCTGAATAAGCCCAAGGGCTGATAAGATGTCCATTAAGCAACATTTTCAGAACAACAACAAAAACAACTCAACCTGGCAAGACCGACACAAAACAAAGCAATACATAAATATTTTACTCTCATTACAGTCTTTTTTTTTAAAATGCTAATATGGTAATATGATTCACATTTAGTTGATGGATAAACTGTTCTGTATGTATAATATTGTGTTGCACAACGCCAGCAAACTTATTTTCTCTGTTTACAATAAAATACTTCATATAGCATTCAAAACTTTGGGGTCAGTATTATTTTTTAATGTTTTTGAAATAAGCCTCTTATGCTCACCAATGCTGTATTTATTTGACCAAAAAATACAGTATGAGCAGTAATATTGTGAAACATTACAAGCAATAATAAATGTTTTCTACACTCTTAGCCCGGATTTTATGTTTACTTAAAAATATAATTACAATATACTTAAAATATTTAAGTTTGGTTGCATTACTTATAAAATATAAATATATTCTACTAATTTGTGGGTGTATTTGAATGTGTTAATAAATGTAAGTTAAATGCACTTAAATTATGAAATTTTTCTCCTGACCACGCCTCCTACACACTGGTTTGCGGCAGGTAATGACGCCATTTTGTCGTGGTGTGTGTGAATTCAAGGAGCTGTTGATGAGCAGTTGGAACATTTGTTTTGGCTGTTCTACAGACATTTTTTCCAAACATTTACCTTTTTATAGTTTTTCACTAAAGGAGAAAATCACAATTTTTAAGTTACCATCATCGAGGTCAGGGTTTGTTTTAGATGACCTCTTGACCCTTGACTTTTTAATATTAAATATTGTTTGGGCAGTTTTAACTGCAATAAAACCATCCAGACAAGCAAAGTTAAAAGATGATCAGGTGGTGTTGGTTATGTTTTCACATAATCATTATTTGATCTGAATCACTGAACTCATTTAGAGCCCAATCTCTGAGTTTGATGTACATTATTGATTACAGCAGCACTGTGATTCTACAGCGGAAGATCAACTTTTACAATACAATTTTTTTTAATTTTTTTTTAAGTTGTCCTTATCACAAAAAAACAAAAATTTAGGCACACACAGACATCAAGAATCAGCGTATGAATGTCAACAACGGTGACAAGCAACATATTCTGATAAACAGGTCAACTCTGAACATTAGAAAACAAGCTACTAAAAAGTCACATAAAAACAGCAAAATTTAAATAGTGAGAATAAAGAAAATTACTAAGACAATTCAGCTCATAATTTATTCATGCAGCAATGCATGATGGGAGGCATGGATGAATTCTGATTGGTGGCAAGTTAACTTGCTTACTACATTGAACTTAAATATACTAGGTGTAATAACTACAAAGTAATTAATATTACAAAACATTTTAAGTTAAATGAACTCGAATTATTAAGTTAACATTACTTAATTTTTTTTAGGGCAACCAGTTTCCTCAAATTTTTTAAGTAAATTCAACTTAAATGTTCTATTCCATTCCATTATGGGCTTAAGTACATTGAACATAGTCCACTTCACTTATTCAACTAATGCTTCATTACTTTAAAAATTGAAGGCAACGAGTTACCTCTTTTTTTTTAAAGTAGATTCTACTTATCCGGGTTTACAGTGTATTTTAATATGTTTTAAAATGAAATTTATTCCTGTGATCATTACTCCAGTCTTCAGTGTCACATGATCCTTCAGAAATCATTCTAATATGCTGATTTAATGCTCAAGAAACATTTCGTATTATTATCAATGTTCAGAACAGTTGAAATGTTGAAAAACTGCTAAATATTTTGGTGGAAACTGTGAAACAATTTCAATATTTTTCAAAGAACTGAAAGTTTAACAGAACAGAATTAATAGAAATCTTTTGTAACATTATAAATGTCACTTTTGATCAGTTTAATGCATACTTGCTGAATAAAAAAATTAATTTATTAAGAATATCTTGCCCAAACTTTTAAAAGGTAGCATATGTGAACGTGAATTGATTGTCATAATTAATTTATTTAGAAAGGCAGCTTGTGATGGCATAAAGATACTAATTCAGTTTTTCGACTCAAATTCTTAATGAACTAAAAAAACAAACCTGAAGTCATTCAATAAAAATTGAGTTCATTAGGTAACAGACCAATATTCAATCATCTGCATAAAGCATGCCAAGTTGAAACAGCAAGCCAGAAGTGACAGCACCAAATGTAAACCTGCAGAGCAGGAAAAAAAAAAAAAAAACCTTCAGCAAATCGAAAAAACGTTCACACTTTGAACTAGAGCAAGACATTGTAAATGGACGGGACTGCAGGGTGTGTGTGTTCAAACATTACAGATGATGAAGCTATCACTCATTTGGCTGGTAAAGAATAATTCAATCTCTCAGTAAAGTGATAAAAGTGAGAGGGCCACTCAGGCAAAGAAAAACACACTCAAGAAGGAAATCCAATTGAGAAAATTGGTGAGGACTGAAAAAATGACTTAGGTGAGAGTAAAATAATAAACATGACCCTGTCGTTTATTTTTACATTAGACCTCAATTAAGTCTAATTGCATTTTTAATGAGGGTGACATTTTTCAGACCTAATGAGACTTGGAGAGGTGAGGGCCTAACGCCTCAAGAACTCTCAGTGTGTTTGCTGTTGGAAACCTCACATATATCCACTTTCTTAAAGGATTGTGCCTCTCTCTAGCTCTCCCTCACTCTCTCGAAGCAATGTTTGTTTAAAATTCCAAACCCGGAATGTTTCAAGGGCATTAGGGATGGCTTGTAAAGTAACCAAACACCCAGTAATACAGATCAGCAGACTGTCTATGCATTGATAAAAAGAGAGAGCGAGGTTTCAGACATTCTTTAGACTGTGAAACAGATCAAACTAGTGAAAGAAACCAGCATTAGGAGTTAAAATACTCATAAACGAGAAACCCGAGATGCTGAAATGCAATCTGCGTCCAGGTGATAATCATTTCTCACAGCTCAGGCGTAATTACTCACATCACAGAAGGGCCATACGATCCAGTCCTCTGAGGAACGCCACATGGGCATTATACTGAAACATAAGAAACCTAAACCACGGCTGTGAGCTGCTAGGGAGACATACTGAACAGTGAGACATTACACATTTAATTCATGACTGAGAGACAGCTCTGTGTGAGTGAGTGAAGTTCTGACAGAGATAATCTGACAAATAACACTCTTGTTTCTGTACAGGTAGAAGAACAGCCAAAGGAAAAATGTATTACATACATGTTTCTCTTTCTTTTCTGTTCTAACATCAGGACTTATCCACTGATTAGAGACTTTCTACAACCCCACTGCTTGGTGTACCCATGGTATTTGTGCCTGCTGAGCACAAGCAAAGCAAGTTTGGCATCTGTTTTCAAGCACATCTAAGCTCTCAGCTCACTGCAGTGATGAACAGCTGTACAAATTCAATCTTAAATGCCTGAAATGAAGTGCACCTAGGTCTTCCAGAGTCTCAAGACACATTTTTACCTTGACACGGTAAAAACACGGGCCAAACATGTCAGTCTAGCACATTTTTACATACAAAAACAAATCAAAAGCAGTACGTCGGAATGCAAAAACATGTTTTGTGTTAACCAACTTCAAGCTGTTGTTGACAGATGAGAAATCATGAACATTACACACCTTCAAAACGCATGAAACCAGCCGCAAGTTAATTTATCACGCTTTATGTTTACAACTTGACAGAAATAAAGTGCTTTACAAGCCTTTTGATTGACTTAAAGAGTCTGAATCACTTTTTTATTGAATCAAATCAATTTTACCATTTATGGAGACTAATGCTGTCGCAGAGATCAGTGTGATATCTCAGGTAAGTTACTTGTTACTTCTTAGTTAAGACAATAACGGTATAAAACAACAACTTTATACATAATTTCTCCAACAATTTCTTCTGCACTAAAAATAAAAACAAATAACAACATATTGTTTTAATGGAATACAGCAAGAGATTTGGGTAACACAACTCATTTAATTTGGTCTTAAAGGGTTAGTTCACCCAAAAATGAAAATTCTGTCATTTATTCCTCACCCTCATGCCGTTCCACACCCGTAAGACCTTCGTTCATCTTCAGAACACAAATTAAGATATTTTAGTTGAAATCCGATGGCTCCGTGAGGTCTCCATAGGGAGCAATGGACACTTCCTCTCTCAAGATCCATAAAGGTACTAAAACATATTTAAATCGGTTCATGTGAGTACAGTGGTTCAATATTAATATTATAAAGTGACGAGAATATTTTTGGAGTGCCAAAAAAACAAAATAACGACTTATTTAGTGATGGCCGATTTCAAAACAATGCTTCATGAAGCATCGGAGCATAATGAATCAGTGTATCGAATCTGCTGTTCGGAGCACCAAAGTCACGTCATTTCAGCCATTAGCAGTTTGACACGCGATCTGAATCATGATTCGACACACTGATTAATTTATGCTCCGATGCTTCATGAAGCAGTGTTTTGAAATCGGCCATCACTAAATAAGTCGTTATTTTGTTTTGTTTTTTTGGCGCTCCAAAAATATTCTCGTCGCTTTATAGTATTAATATTGAACCACTGTGCTCACATGAACTGATTTTAATATGTTTTTAGTCCGTTTATGGATCTTGAGAGAGAGAGTGTGCATTGCTCCCTATGGAGGCCTCACGGAGCTATTGGATTTCAACTAAAATATCTTAATTTGTGTTGTGAAGATTAACAAAGTTCTTACGGGTGTGGAACGGCATGAGGGTAAGTAATAAATGACAGAATTTTCATTTTTGGGTGAACTAACCCTTTAATAAGAAATCTTTAGATTCATATTAAAACCCAAAACTGTTAAATCTGAGCAAAATCTTGCTGATATTGTTGTTCTTATCTCAGGAGAAGAATCTGAAAAGCAGGAGAACTAAGCCTAAAGCCGGGTGCACACTGTGCGATTTATAACAGTCCTTTACGATTGTTGCTTGTCAGACTCATGCCCTAATGATCCTCATGTCACACTGTGGGATCTCAGCTGTCCTGTATGTCAGACTGTACGACAGTCAAGACACGTTAAAAATGGATGCGCGCATAAAAACTCGTCCGGAGTTTTACATCATCAACCCACACACATTTGGTGACTGTGAGCTGCATTACACGCGGGACTGAAATGGTGGCTAACAAAGACATATCTAGCGTTAATTTTGATCACGGCTTGTCTTGAAAAACGACAATTTGACTTTTGTCGTAGGAGAAGTCACACTGCAGGACTGTGCAGCAAATCTTCTGACACTGCCAGAATTTCGTCGGAACAAAAATTTGATCGCAACGGTCATTAATCGGCTGTCGGTGAACATGTCAAACTAGTGAGCAAAGACTACAGATTTTAGACTAGGATTACAGGAATCTTTTAAGGTGCCCTAGAACCAGTTTTTACAAGATGTAATATAAGTCTAAGGTGTCCCCTGAATGTGTCTGTGAAGTTTCAGCTCAAAATGCCCCATAGATTTTTTTTAATTAATTTTTTTAACTGCCTATTTTGGGGCATCATTAACTATGCACCGATTCAGCGCGCGGCTCCTGTAAATCGTGCGCTCCCTGCCCCCTCCCCGTTTATGTATTATACAGACTGCAAGTGTTTAAAAAATGAAAATAGCGACGGCTCTTGTCTCCGTGAATACAGTAAGAAACGATGGTAACTTTAACCACATTTAACAGTACATTAGCAACATGCTAACGAAACATTTAGAAAGACAATTTACAAATATCACTAAAAATATCATGTAATCATGGATCATGTCAGTTATTATTGCTCAATCTGCCATTTTTCACTATTGTTCTTGCTTGCTTACCTAGTCTGATGATTCAGCTGTGCACATCCAGACGTTAATACTGGCTGCCCTTGTCTAATGCCTTGAACATGAGCTGGCATATGCAAATATTGGGGTCATACATATTAATGATCCCGACTGTTACGTAACAGTCGGTGTTATGTTGAGATTCACCTGTTTTCCGGAGGTCTTTTAAACAAATGAGGTTTATATAAGAAGGAGGAAGCAATGGAGTTTGAAACTCAATGTATGTCTTTTCCATGTACTGAACTCTTGTTATTCAACTATGCCGAGGTAAATTCAATTTTTGATTCTAGGGCACCTTTATGATTCTCAAAATTTGTCTCAAACGACCAAATCGTGGCCAAAATCGCACAGAGTGCACCTGGCTTAAGGGGCTGTTTACACGACACCGTTTTCAACTAAAAACTTTTTATGCGTTTTTGCCTTTCATTTACATAACAATAGCGTTTTGGGGGGCTTAAAACACAAACTTTTGAAAACGGGTTTCAAAGTGCATGTTTTTGAAAACGGCATCATTATTGTCTCAGTGTAAACTACAAAAACACTAATTTGTGAAAACGATGACATCATGTGCATGCATATCACGTGTTCAGTATATAGGCGTGTTGTTTTTCTTTACAAAGCCAAATCGCCAACTACTGGCCTGGCAGCATAATACTGCGTTTTTAATCGTTTTCGTCGATCCGTGTGAAAAGGGATCGTTTTGACAATGTTGTTGTCTGAAAAATGCAAAGGAAAAACTTTTTTTGTTGTTGTAGTGTAAACGTAACCCTAATTCCCCACTTCTCCATTTAATCTCATTAGTGACAGTGGTTTTCAATTCTGGTCCAGGGAATCCACCACTCTGCATATTTCTCCCTCATTTAACACACCTGATTCAGATCATCAGCTCATTAGGTGAGAGCTCCATGAACTGAACTGAGTGCATTAGACAAGAGAAACAAACTAAATGTGCAGAACGGTGCCTCCAGAACCAGGACTGAAAATGGTCTAGGACAGTGTTGCCCAGTCCTGTTCCTTGAGATCTACCTGCAGAGTTCAGATCCAACCCTGATCCAACACACCTGTCTGTAATTATCAAGTGCTCATGAGGCTCTTAATTAGCTGGTTCAGTTGTGTTTGATCAGGGTTGATGCTGAACTTTGCAGGACAGTTGATCTCCAGGAGCAGGAGTCTAGGATAATTCAACTGAGAAATTAAAGAAAGTCTCATTTGTGACTAGACTTTCAGAACAGGGATTTCCATCCATCATGTGACCTTCCATACTGCAGATTTATTTGTGGATCTGCAAGAGCTTTTAGACAAAAACAGGATCACGTACACTCAAGTTCAGCAAACTTCCCTGCGAGTTGCAGTACAGCGACATATGGGCCCTCTCCGGGGATCCAGGATAAACTGTGCTGCAATGCATCCAACTCAGACCTGCTAACTGAAACATGCACGTTAACAGCAGGGGAGACGGGTGGCGTAAGTATGAAAGAGAGCGAGCCAGAGAGAAAAGAACGCCAGTGAGTCTAAGTGCCGCAGTGCTAGGTGTCATGTTGTTTACATTCGCTCGGACACGGTTCTGCGTGTTCTCACCACTTATCTCTCTGAGTCAACAACAAGATGGAGCAGTCCCACAGTGTTTCACTTCAACTGTCTAATTGTTTAAAGTTGCCATTTTACTTCTCCAAACACGTTTATTAATCTCTTTGAAAGGGTTTTGAGAGACAAGCTTTAAAATACACTCGGCTAAGTGGACTAGACCTCTTGAATGCCCATTACAACCAAATTCCACCAGTGAGGTTATGAAACCGAGTGACGCTAGTTTCTCAAATATTTGTGTCCGCAATCTATTTTTAGCTTCATGTCGCTGGCATTGACTGCAAATGGATATCTGAATACAATAACGATCTGTCTGTTTGGTTTTGCAGAAAGGAATGCGTTTCAGTATGCCAGGATATAAACATTTTTCAGATTTTGAGCCAGTTGAGCATTTATGTAAGCAGGAACGAATTTGCTGCACAAACACTCTGTCTGGAGATTTGGTTTTCTCTGCAAGTCCGACACTTATTCAGACACACTGAAACTGCATTTGTACTCCAATTATTTTGCATTCCCGTTTTCCACACCATGTTCCAACATGAGCTCACTGCACTATTTGTGAGGAGGACTGGAGAAGGCCAATGTTCCTGGCCCTCTCAACCACCAATTGGGAAGAGAGATCTGACCCACGTTGCTGTGTGGGAGGTTGCCATAGCAACTGTTTATAACAAGATGGCAATTGCTGTCAATGATATTTCTAAGGACACCCTGCTAGAACCCCCCAGACCCAGCTCAGGAAGTGTATATGTACGCATTTTAACCAGAGAGGATTTGAATTTACACCCTGTTAACAAGCAGGATAAGACTCTCCAACAGAGCGGATTAATGCGGTGAGCGCGTGAGAGCGACAGAGACTCGCGCCGTCTGGCTCCCGCACGGAAACATGTCAACGCCATCCGTTACCACAGCGACTCCATCTCCTGTTCTCGCCGCGGTTTGAACTGCGCCAAACCGGTGAAAGGCATTTACCCTTTTATTTTGCCTATTTTTTTATTTAAATATGTATTTATTCCGTTATCACGAGGCACCACAAAACAACACATGTTGGTAATCTAGGCTGTAAATTATGTGTGGTGGAAAATCCCTTTTCTGCATTTTTCCACCCAAATAGCTGTGTGAAGAACGTAAGCGATCTTCCAGTGGCGTAAATTGCGAGTTCTCTGAGGGTTGCTCAAGAGCTCTGTATCTGTGAGGAGCAGATCTAAATGGCTTTGCCTTTTCAAATCACTCCGCTTGGACACTTCAGTGGTTTTGGATTAGACTTCAACTTCCCTAATGCAAAACCATTTAAATACTAGCACATGCCGACGCCGACTATTTACACCGTCACTGGCAGCTGAAGAAATTCCAAGCGTTTTTTCAAAGAAAATTTCCTCTCTGGAAATGAATGCCTTTTTGACAGTAATTGTGAGATCCAAGTACAGGAGTACACAGACAGAATGCTCCCTAGACAGCAGTAACTGGGTGCAAAAACAAAGCAATTAGCTGTAGGCTCCAGTTGGCGAAGCGTTGCTAGTTGCACCGTGACTTGCATGATGCAGAATGGAGCAGAGAAGAGTGCTGTGATCATGGCAGTAATGTCCAATCAGCCTACATGGATAAGAATCTTTGTCCTGCTCCGGATTTCCTGGTTTTAAGAGGCAGATACTTAAATAAAATCACATAAAATCAAAACTGGAGTGTATTAGAGGCCATCCACATGGAGCCCAAATTACCAAAGCATATAACAGAAAGCTTATATATGCATGTAAAAAAATCGTTTTGGTTAGCCTGCTATTTCATAGTTATATCATAGACATACACAACACATGTTCATACATGCATTTATAGCAGTATTAAATAAAACATCACTGAAAATAAAACTGGTGTAGAAGCATTTTTACTCAGTATTTGCTAGTAAATTTCAAAATGACAAAGATGGTAAATAATACATTAAATTAAACAATACATTTTGAAGTAGAAAATCTGAAATGGAATTTTCTTGTAAAACTTACTCCAAAAATCAGTTTTTTACATCTTAAAAAAAATATTTTTTTTTTACAGTGTAGTGATGTAAGCTAGTGCTAACTGCTGAGTGCAACAGAAATAAAAGAGTGCTAATATAAAGGAAAACTGGAAATGCTTTGATTATATAGAGCAAAATATTGCTATAAATGCAATAAGCCTTAGATTTCTGATTTCCGATATCTGCTTGGTTACTAACATTCTTCCAAATATCTTCCTTTGTTTACAGCAGAACAAATAAATTAATACAGGTTTGGAAATGATGACAGAATTTTAATTTTTGGGTTAACTATTATCCCGATTCTATAATTTACGGGTAGCCAATGAAGAGATACCAACACAGGTGATATGTTCCCTTTTCCTTGTATTAGTTTAAAGTCTTGTTGCAGCATTTTGCACATACTGAAGGCATGCAACCAAGGATTCACTTATGCCTAAATATAAGGCATTACAATAGTCCAATTGAAATAAAAGCATACATAACAGTCTTCAAATCTTTGGTTGAAAGAATGTTTCAGTTTAGAAAAGATTCTTAACTGCAAAAATCTGACAAATGTCATTAATTCAGGTCGTCCCAGGTGAAAAAAAAAGTACACTTCTATAATGTACTTAAAGTGCTCTATTTTCGCGCACTAATTTCGTACTTAATATACAAAAAATTCTTCTTTAGTACTACTTAAAGGATTAGTCCACTTTTAAATACACTTTTCCTGATAAATTTACTCACCCCCATGTCATCCAAGATGTTCATGTCTTTCTTTCGTCAGTCGAAAAGAAATGAAGGTTTTTGAGGAAAACATTCCAGGATTATTCTCCTTACAGTGGATTTCAATGGCTACCAACAGGTTGAAGGTCAAAATTACAGTTTCAGTGCAGCTTCAAGGGCTTTAAACGATACCAGATGAGTAATAAGGGTCTTATCTAGCGAATCGATCGGTCATTTTCGAAAAAAATACAACCGTTTATGCTTCATAAACAAAATATCGCCTTGAACGTACTTTCCGCTTCCGCATTCTTCATAACGCTTACGCTGAATGTCCTACGCCTTCCCTATTCAAGTTACGGAAAAAAACGAAACTGGCGCCACGTTCGTTCCGTAAGTAGAATAGGAGAACAAATTCAGCGTAAGCGGACTGTATGAAATATGAACTGTATGAAATATGAACTAAAATGTGCTTTAAATATACTATCTCTGTATTTAAAAAATATATTTAGCTACCACTTGTAGTACACCATGGGTTCAAATGTACTATAAATGGTATCTAAATACATTTTTTAAATACAGAGATAGTATATTAAAAGCACATTTTAGTTCATATTTCATGCTGTCTCAAAATAGCACAGTTGAGTACACTTAGGGTGCGTTCACACTTGTAGTTTGGTTCGTTTGGTCCGGACCAAAGAAGAAGAAGAAAAAAAAAAGACATTTAGTCCTGGTCCGATTAGCGTTCAGATTGGCAATTTTATCACCGAACCAAAAGATACCCAACCTTAAGGCATAGGGATACATTCACAACGTGATTCACAACGTGACGGACGTATTGCCTATTTTGATACGGAACTTACCGAACATCCAAAACAATGCTGTGTGACCCATTAAGTACAAAATTAGTGCACGAAAATAGAGCACTTTAAGTATATTATAGAAATGTACTTTTTTTTTTTTCACCTGGGGTAACTAACTACACATTTTGGCCACAAAACATCATTTTATATAATTCTTGAGCCAACGCAGCAAAGGTTTAAAATGTGGGAAAAATACATCAAACTGGTAATCAAATTATTTAACAGGGTCTTTTTAAAATTAATTGGCTGAGGTTACACTGACTGTGTCCAGCACATTGTGTCCTTAATTAATTGAGGAAGTCATCACTTTTAAAATGTACAAGGAAGATTGTGAGCTTATCTTAGTAATTTTGTGAAGAGCAAAGAACAGAAACACCTCTCAAAACACAAAAACAGGAAAATGGAGGGATTACCAGTCTAACAATCAGGGAGAGAGAGGTGAAGAAAAGTGTGAACTAAGTGATTGAGTGAATGAATCAGCCGAGAACAAACTAGATGAGATCAGGCTTGATTTCTGAATACAGGTCAATTTGTTCCTGTTTCTTTGCATTTGAATGAAGTGAATGAAGCAACTTGCCTCTGTGACTCTTTTGCAATCAACTCACAAATTCCCTCACAAATAACACCAGCCTTGATGAAAGTGTGAGACGTGATGAAAGCTTGCTCGGTTTAGATGCAGAATGTCATGCACTCCAAAATAAGATGTCACATTCATACAGCTATTTCTTCTTTTGAGTTAAAGACCATTTCCAATCACTGTCAACTCACTCAAATCTTAATCAGCGTGTTGTTGGCCAAATGCTGTTACTTAGGTTTTTCTCAACCCCGGCCATGACCCTGGGGACGCTTTGGGTGAACCTGTATCATAAGACCCCTGGCAGCTAGCCTGACCACAGGAAGTAAAAAGCACAACAGCCTTCAGCCACTGGAGGAATGTGGGCCAACCTCAAGAGACAAAGGGAATATTGTATTCCTGAAAGGCCTAATAGAGAGGGAAATGAAACTATGCCAGAAATCTCCCTCTCTCTCTTTCCCAAGCTCTAATTCGTTCTTGCTTTCTGGCCATTCCTCTGCTCCCTGCACAATATGTTTGGGTCAAGAGTGGGTATGGCAGGGAACCTCAGCCAGAAGGGAAACAGCTGCTCCGGTGTTTGCAAGCACCATTAGACTGATACGAGGACAGGAAATGGAATTTATACCGGCCAGATGCAACTGTGCTTTATTAGGGCTGAGCCAGGCATCTTAATACTCTGCCTGTGACCTTCATGGGGAATAAATTTTCAGGGCTGTGGTATCAGTGATACTGTCGTCAGCACCGGTTTACACTCCTGTGAGTCTTACAGCGCAGGCATCGGCTTGCTATCGGGCCAACGCCGTGACCGCGTGTCCTCCATATCTCCAGGACTTCTAGGGTCTAATTCCAGAGGAAAGGAAGGACAAATGTGCATCAGGAAAGACAAACAATGTCTAATGTTTAAACAAAACAAATTGTCCCACAAATTGGTTTTGAAAATAAGGCAACATTTCAACTTGATATTGTCGAGAGATAATTACTGGAATATTCTTAAAACAAATGTGTGATTTCTTTAGATTTTCTCTTTATTTTATCAAAAGTATGACAATATCACTGACTACCTCGCGTCAGATCATAACTCATATATATTAAAAATAACATCTTACTTTTTTCTCTGTCAGAAGAAAAATGCATTTATTTATTATTGAAAACACCATGAGATAGGAAATATTAAGATATTAATATCTTTATCTTGAAAATCCTTTCACCTTTTCAGCAACATAACTCACTGACTGTTGAGTGAATATTATATTTTATTAGGAAATTGTTTTTATATTTTCTGTCATATACATGATATGCCAACCCTATCACACAAATTGTAAAGAGAATTTTTTTTTTAGGATTTTTTAGATAAATCCCTCATTTTATGTAGGTCCGATTATCAGCTAGCAACACCAGAATCCAAAATAGCGCCTACATACAATATATTTGTGATATTTAAAACATGATTATTTTGTCAAAACCATATGCCATTAACACCATACAATTTTCTATCTGACTGTGGTGACAGTTCAACAGATGGGGCTGAAAATCTGTCTGAGAGCTTGTAGTCTCAATTCATTCGTTCACTTAAGTGAATAGATTTATACATATTTTACATTATTTTTGTATCTGACACAGGGATAATCACAAAACAAAACACCTATTCTGTGAGAAAATGGAAGAAACAGGAGGTTGCATCCAAAGATAAGTGAATACCTCTGAATAGGTTGGACTGATTCACAATAATTCCTTATGCACGTAATCTGTATTTTGTCATTTTTTGTAGGCTGTTTTGTTGCCGTACTCAAGAATCAGTGTCGAGTCAATGTGACTTGGGCTTTTGAAAGCATTTCTATTTACTGAAATCCCACAAAAGACAAATGTAAGGTTTTAAGCACCAGTAACTACAGTACAAAAGCACCGCTGGCGACACTGAACATTCAGCTCAGAGCCGTGGAAAAGTTAAAATGAGTGTTTTTATGCTGCCGTTAAGCTGTAAAGCTCGAACAGAGGGACGAGAGGAAACAACTCCAGACTGTCTGTCACAACTGTCATAAATCAGATTCCCAGCATGCATTCAAACACAGACAAAAAGAAGAAAACATTCATACTCTTGCTTCCAATATAAAGTACATTTCCACAGGCACATTTTAACAGTTCTCCACAAAATTTCCACTGTTTGAGAAGATAAAATCTTCAAACCAAAGAACTGCTTGAGTTGCAAATACTTCAAACCAGAGACTGTCTGATATTGAATTAGAAGGAGAGACAGATTGTGAGAGGGACGAACAGAACTTAATAAAAACAAAGCTTCAGTCTTATTACGCATAAGCCTTTTTTTGCTTTATCAAATTAAATTAGTAACAAATTAATGACTCGTGTTAAAGAAATGATCCGTAAGCCTCTAAACGTGTGGCACGAATGACAGCACAATAATTTGATCGCAGTGTGTCAGAGTCACTCAGCACATCTATGGGAGACGCTTCTCCACCACCAAAACAAGCACCTCGGACTTTCTCTCTCTCTCTCTCCTGTCAGTCGTGACAGCGCGTGCAGCCACACTAAATGGAAATGTATAATTACGGCGGCCTCAAATGCTAATTAAAACTTTGCCTAATAATAATTTTCAATAATTACACATCCCAAATGGATTCTGGGAGAGACGAACGTCTAGTCAATTATGGTGGCGTACTTTCTGCCTCTGAGAGAAATGAGCCATCCACACACAAGAATAACGAAAACTCATCGCAAACCACATACAAACCTTGAATGAATAACTAAACTATTATTTCCCATAAAAAGACAGGGTCATAAAGACAGAGGAATTATAAATATATCATCATTAGCTAATATCATTAGCTTGTAAATCATCAAGAAAGCATACACAAATTACTGAGAGCGAAATACGAGGCGACGCAACACAATCAATCACAACGCACAGCCAATCAGAAGAGTTCTCTCTGTTCGCGCTCTTTCTCGTGCTTGCATCGCACTGCAGCTAAAAAGCATAAAATCAAGAACACATACTTCGTATTTTCATGAACTCCATGTCCATTTCGATATCCAAATCAGAACTTGCACAATAGCTTTCTTCTCGTCCGTATTTGTTGATTAATTTGCATGTCCTCATCAACAAACGTGTGAGCAGAAGCAGAAATTGACGCATTTCCGTTTTAATTAACGTTGTAAATCTATAACGTTGTATAGCTATATATATTTAGGCCTATTCAGCACTGCTGCATTGGGGAATCTACCTGCGGAGCAGAGCGGAGCTGCTGTAATGTTAAAAAATTGCCATTTTGATAACGCTTTTTGTGTTCTACAGGAGAAGTCTGGAAAAATTTGAATAACTTGAAGACGAGAAGACAATGACAGAATTTCATTGAATTTCAGATTTTTGCCACAGCATTTGATACATAATGTTTTTAACTCAAAAACAACACAAATATTTTTTCAGTTTTGCACTTGGCTCTAAAATCTTAAAGGGTTAGTTCATCCAAAAATTAAAATTCTGTCATTATATTCACCCTCATGTAGTTCCACACCCGTAAGACCTTCATTCATCTTCAGAACACAAATTAAGATATTTTTGATGAAATCCGAGATGTATATATGACTCATCCTTAGACAGCAATATAAACAACACTTTCAAGGTCCAGAAAGGTACTAAAGACATTGTTAAAACAGTCGAAGTGACTGCAGTGGTTCAACATTAATTTTATGAAGAGACAAGAATACTTTTTGTGCGCAAAAACAAAAACAAAAATAATGACTTTATTCAACAATCTCTTTTCTTCCCTGTCTTTATCCTTATGTAGTTGCCACAGTAAGCACAGTGAAGATTTCCGTGTTTACGTGTGATTGCCGGCTCAATATTGGCCAAAGTTGATCATGTGATCAGCACGACACATTCATGTGATGCTGACACAGCTGGCCAATAATGAGCCGACGTTCTGACGTAGAACCTGGAAGCGCTGGACATAAACAATGTATAAGAATGCAGACCTGCAAACTCCTCAGAGTAAAAAAGGTGACAGTGTCGCGGGGGGTGGGGGGTGCCCCAAGCTTGATTTTTTTGTGATTTTAATATGCAAATTACACATTTCTGAGCGCACTGATTTTACTTTTTTTGGTTTGCTTTTTATTTATTTAATTATTTATTTTTGCAATTTTAAGAAAATGACAAGCTGGATCCAAACTAACAATTTCCTCCATAACTAAACCAATACCACTCTTTAGGTCACAAGAAAGAGAGAGTTAAGATGGATATTTTGATATATATATATATATATATATATATATATACACACACACACATACATATACACACACATATACACACACACATATACATTATATATATATTGAATGTATATGAATATATATATATATGAATATTTTACTTTTTGACACTAATTAAGACTTTACTCAAAAGAAATATCACCTTTTTGAGCCATTTCAGAATAAGACAGATGACATAAAAACTAATATCCTGAAATATATTGTGGATCAGCGCTGACTCCAGACGCGAACCGTTTAGAACGATTCAGTCCGATTTGGTGAGCCGGTTCGACCGGTTCAGAAGAACGATTCGTTCGCGAGCGGATATCACATCGCTACTATTGAGGTAAATTTTAACAATCTAAGTGGCTAAACGCATCTCGTTGTCATGTAAGGGCCCTGTACATGTTAGACAGGCATTTTAATTGCATTTTGTCGTCTGTTAAGAGGCACAAAAACACTCGTTATGTTAATGCCCCCAAAACTGCCGTTTTAGCTGAGTGGAGCTCTGGGCATTAACTGGAATATCTCCGTGTTGCAAGCACCAATCCAGCTCGTTTTTTTCTATAGACAGTACTCGCAATGACACAGAAGAGAAGATATTGTTGAATAAAGTCATTTTTTTTTTTTTTTTTTTTTTTTCGCACAAAAAGTATTCTCGTCGCTTCATAACATTAAGGTTGAACCACTGCAGTCACATCGACCGTTTTAACAATGTCTTTAGTACCTTTCTGGACATATACCTCTCGGATTTCATCAAAAATATCTTAATTTGTGTTCCGAAGATGAACAAAGGTCTTACGGGTGTGGAACGACATGAGGGTAATTAATGACTGAATTTTAATTTTTGGGTGAACTAACCCTTTAAGGTGAACGTGTCCATAACAAATAGTAAACAAGACTTTTATTTATTTATTTTTTTCAAAAACTTTCGTCTATCCATTTTAATGTGCAAGACTAAGTCATATTTGTTGTTTTCTTTGATAAGTGAAAATACTGGAGATGATCTCACTGCAGAACACAAGATCCAGGGGGTGGGGTTGGATAGATCCTACCAAACCTAGCCTAAACCTACCCATCTCCACCCCCTGGATCTGGATCCAACTCCTCCCCCTGGATCTCGAGTGTTCTGCAGTGAGGGGCTACTGTGAATTTGGGACAGAAAAGGGGGTGTTTGTGTGAAACCTGCTTGAAAACAGTCATGTTTTGTCAAGTCATTTAATGCCTCTAGTGGACTGAAATGACTCCATTCAGCAAATGCTGTTACATACCCTAATGTCTCTTTCTCTCTCAGCATTCCTCTTCTGCACAGAGCTCTAATTAATCCCGAACAGATAATGTGGTGTGCGGCCTTTGTAATTACCACATGAAACTCTTCATTCTCCAATAGTCCGAATTTCATTTTAAATTTAAAAATTGGACCATAATCACAGATGCATATCACCTCTTCATCTTAATTGATAATTACTGCTGTGTTAATTTGCAGCCATCTATTATCACACATGCAGGTAGAGTTTTTATCAGGGGGCTGGGAGATGCAATTGAATCATACTGGAAGACTATTCGTCTAGTTCAGTGATTCTCCTCCTCAGATACGCAGCTAGAGGGAAGTTTCAAAGTTTTAAAATGACTAATATAGTGACTTATTGTTTCAAATGCATATTTATTGAAAATGTGTTATATAAAAGACAACATTTTGTACATATTATTAATGTATACAGTGATACTAGGTGCACAGATCATTCTGTTTTGTAAAAAGTTACATAGGAGGTTCACATGATTATCTCATACTACAATCAATAATACTTTTATTTATCATGTTGCCTGAACTCTGAATACAGAGAGAGTTTTTGTACCAAAATACATGTGAAATCATTAAACATGACTGAAATACTATCAAAAGTAAAGAATCTTAAAACAAACCCTATTTTAGTGGGGTAAAATGGCAGGCAGCCCATTCATAGGTGTGGATTCAGGTGGGAATGCTGTAAGCCCAGGAAGACGTGCGGTTCTCATCCTTCCTCTGTGTCAGAGGTTCTTTAGACTCTCCTTTCCTTTTCCTGAAAAACAACCTCTTTTCTTCATCTTCCTCTGTTTGTTTATATGACTTCACATTCAGGACAGTTAGCATGAGTGCTACATTTATTTATTCCAGACTACTAGAATTCTCAGTATGAAATAGTCATACTTTTCTGTTAAGCATGACCAAATCTATGTGTAAAAAAGTAAATATTCTAAGCTGTTGTTCATAGCGACACGTTTTGCATCTCATACGGTGGCTTAATATCCTTCCATAATAGAAAAGCTAAATTCAAAAAGAGTATATGGAGTGCTCTAAAATAACGCCCTTTCATCCTTAAACATGCAAGCAGACACACAGTAGTACACATATACCACAGTTTCAAATTGCCGTTGCAAAGATTGTACAATAATGTGCCAATAAAAGTGGTGCTGGAATGTGTTTATAACTGGATCTAGCCAATCATCCGAAGGCCAGCATTCATCCTACAGACACACAGGCATATGGAGGGACCGTCTGAGTGGGACTGAGTTACATATGGATCACTGTCCCTGCAAATGCTGCATCAGGACTCTAAGACGCAGCTTTGGCTATTAAGACGGGATATTACAAAGCAAAATTGTTAGTAAAAAACATGTAAACACCTGTCCATGATAGTGGGCGCACTGGTGCTTGCTCTAGAAACGTCGTACACATGGTAAAAAACAAATGGTGAGGTTAAACAGCCGCCGTCATCGGACTCTTCTGTCTCGGGTCCGAGTGTCGTGTTTCTCCGTACGCATAGCGCTCTGGGCTGCTGTTGCGGTAGCCTCCGCGGTTCATGGTGTCGAAGCGAGGGCCTCGGAGGGGTATGGTGGGAGAAGGGGGCACATCCTGCCGAAGGGGGCCTCTCTGCTGTGGAGGAGGGTGATAGAACCCTGAGTCATTCTGCCGAGGGTCTACCGGGTGAGGGTAGTTATCCCTGGGAGGGTAGCTGAGGTGGTAGCCTGACTGTGGGTTCGGGTAGTGCATAGGGTCCCTGTGTCCAGCCCACGGCTGCACCGGATACTCAATAGGTTCGACTGGTGCTCTTCTGCAAGACAGGAATGTTAAAGGAAATACAGTTAGGATCTGGAAGGAGATGGTCAAGCATGATTTTAGCTGAAAAACCAAGAGAGATGCTCGCTTAGAAAACATTTTAGCCATATTGGATTATCGGTTTATATAATCAAAAAACAGTAATATTGTGAAATATTATTCCAATCTAAAAACAATTCTATTTTAATTTATTTTCTTTCATTCTTGTAAATGGCAAAGTTGAATTTTCAGCATCATCAGTGTGGATATTCATCAAAGCGTGGAATTTCTCACTGAAACCACTGTCTACTCATGCTTCTGATCACTTTTAGAGGGAAAAGCTGCACATAACTGGTGGTCTAGGATCAATTTTTCTCCGTAATAATAGCATATTGGCAATTTGGCTAATGATCCAGTGTGTATCTGGAAAACATCAAAGGTTTCTATTTACAACATGTTTTTGCAATCAATCACAGACATGTCTGTTGATTCAATGGCCAATTAGAGGTGTTTAAAGGGTTAGTTCACCCAAAAATGAAAATTCTGTCATTTATTACTCACCCTCATGCTCGTTGCACACACGTAAGACCTACGTTCATCTTCGGAACACAAATTAAGATATTTTGATTAAATCCGATGGCTCATTGAGGCCTCCATAGGGAGCAATGGACACTTCCTCTCTCAAGATCCATAAAGGTACTAAAAACATATTTAAATCAGTTCATGTGAGTACAGTGGTTCAATATTAATATTATAAAGCGACGAGAATATTTTTGGTGCGCCAAAAAACAAAACAAAATAACGACTTATTTAGTGATGGCCGATTTCAAAACACTGCTTCAGGAAGATTCGGAGCATAATGTATCAGTGTATCGAATCATGATTCAGATCGCGTATCAAACTGCCAGCGGCTGAAATCACGTGACTTTGGCGCTCCGAACAGCAGATTCGATACACTGATTCATTTATGCTCTGAATCTTCCTGAAGCAGTGTCTTGAAATCGGCCATCACTTTTTTTTTTTTGGCGCTTCAAAAATATTCTCGGCGCTTTATAATATTAATATTGAACCACTGTACTCACATGAACTGATTTAAATATGTTTTTAGTACCTTTATGGATCTTGAGAGAGGAAGTGTCATTGCTCCTTATGGAGGCCTCACTGAGCCATCGGATTTGAACTAAAATATCTTAATTTGTGTTCTGAAGATGAACGAAGGTCTTATGGGTGTGGAACGGCATGAGGGTGAGTAATAAATGACAGAATTTTCATTTTTGGGTGAACTAACCCTTTAAGTTAGAATCCACACACCGCTCAAAGTGACATCCTATAAATTCATTGAGTGATTATTATTGTCATGTATGCGTGATTTTTTTTTCTCTCTTTTCCCACAAAAAAATTCTTTTGTCTCATTTGATTGGGTGGACCAGCCATCAAACTGAGAGGGCCAATACCCCCTTGGCCCTTATATAGCCTCACCACTGCTACCTACTGTACAATGTTCCCTCTAATTTTTTTTCTCGCTGAGCAAAACTTTTCTATGTTGAGCGCACATTTTGGCCACCTGAGAAAAAACATACTTTATATCAGACCTGTACAATGAAGGTAAACACACGCACGCAAAAAAAAGGTTTTATCATGCAACTAACTTTTTAATGTGCCATTTATATTTTATTTGACCCTTGGTTTAACATAGTGATATATTAAATCATATTTTTGAAAACAAGCAGTTCAGTCACTAAATTAAGCACATTTTAGGTTACTTGAGATTTTTTCACATTGCTTTGTTAACTGTACCAGTCTTTACCAAGAAATTCTATTTAAAAAATCATTTAAAAAGGAAAGTTAAATTCTTTATAATAATAAAAGCAGTTACACTGATGGTTTGGGACAACCATAATGTGTTTTTGTACACATTATGGTATGGTTTTGTAAATTATTAGCAACAGACAGTGTTAAACCATCAAAATTACATGTTTATTGCTTATGAATTGTGAGATCATTTTTTTATTAGGCTTACATTATAATATAATAAAATATATTATAATCTTGAAGGATTTAAACTGATATACAGTATTATATCAGTTTAAATGCTTCATTTTGTTTTAATATATTATAATATGAAAACTGAAGCATTTAAACAGATCTGATAGCTAAATATTTTTAAGAAAAATGAACGTTAACTCTTTTATAGTTGTCTAAACATCCCTGAAACCCACACCACTATCACACACAATAATCTATTTAAACGGAGGTATATAACTGATGTATTTTGAGTTTGCATGCTTCACCTGTGGTGGGTGTGATTGTAAATGTCTCAGAGTTTTGTTCATTCTGTGCCCATCATCCGTTATTTCCGCCACTTTTCATTAAAACATGACGTTTTATTTCACATTTCTTTTCGTTTCGCGTTGCCTCTCTCGTATTGAAGTATTTACTCCGCAAACATGACAGTATTCTTACCGCGACTGGTTTGGCTCAGGTCCGCGGCTGCTCACACGCGCTCACATCGTTCTCTTTCTATGAAACCTGTAAACCGGTTCTAACTCTATAGCGACAATAACTCTATAGCGGTTGACCAGAGCACTGCACTTATTTCTCATTTAAACTACAATTGAATGGATTTTCCCCGATTTTCCCACACATGATTTTTGTCCTCTGCGCGGCAATTATTCTTTCTGCGCGGCCGCGGCATCAGAAGTGCGTGGCCGCGCACGCGCGCAGCTTAGAGGGAACATTGCTACTGTATGTAGACAGTACACCGCCAGTCAGTTCACTAGGAGCTTTAGGAGTTGGATCTGCAGGATGTACACTAAAATGCTGCAGGGATAAGGAGCCTGAGGACGAACTGATAATACAGTAACCCCTAATCCGACCAGTGGCATTTTGTGGAGAGTGAGAAGGGGTGGAGGGAGGGCGAGTCCCGATATCATGATCCCGTGTTACATGCGCTGAGGCAAGCGTGACATACCAAGGACGTGCAACAGAAACATTTTAACACGTCTCAAGCACATACAACGTCTGGGACAGGGCCCGACATGCGGTCAGGGTCCCTGGAGACAGTAGACAGACGGCCATCTCTGGTTTCCTCACACCGGCTGATTAGGGTATAATCTCCACTGTAAGGCGAGACACTGCGCAATAATTCAGCGTGGATCACCTTTCATAGCACAATTCGCATTTTTCCGGCTCTTGCGCTGCTGTGCCCTGAATGCAGAGTTCCAGAGGCTTTAGCTGGCAGTTACATTACACCTCGGCTGAAAGACAGCCAGATTCAGGCCAATGAGAACGAGAACGAAAACAAAACCAGACAGAGGGCAGTACAATCGCCCGCTCACGCTGGACTGCTGAATCAGCTGTCTTTCCTTCCTACTTCACTTTTTTTTCAGGATTCTTTGATGATTAGAAAGTTGAAAAGAACAGCATTTATTTGTAACATTATAAATGTCTTTACTGTCACTTTTGATCAACTTATCTAATCTAACTTTTGAATGGTAGTGTATATATTTTAGTTTTATATATAATAATATATGTAATGATCAGTGCGATCGTCCGCTTTCACTGGAGTGCCGAATCAGCTGTCTTGCTTCCCCTCCTTCCCATTCCCGTCATACCTCAGGCTAGTATCAATGACAGCTTCGGCATGCCAGAAGTCTTAAGGGGCCTGGATCGTTGTGTTTGACTTTCCAGACCATCCCCATTAACTTATTTATGTGTACGACATGTATGTGAACAAGCTTCCCGTCTGATGGCTCTCTGCAGTATCAATTAGCTACTTTTAGCGCAAGACTGCCTGTGTATGTGTTTCACACATATTGCGTTACTCCAGCTGAATGTGGAAAACATCAGTCTGAATGCCCTTGACGGAAAGCACACTCTTTCGCTGTTGTCTCGATTCCCACTAAGGGAGGGTTTCCTGAAGACCTGGAGGGCAAGAAAACAGGCATTCCAAAAATCATCAGCATCATCTTAATCTCTCCAAAGCTGTGACCACCCATCCAGCGGGACAACTGGGCGTCTGGATGCACGCACTCCCTCCTGACCCTCTCAGTCAGACATTCTCGTATCACTGGCTGTGACGTCACAGTCTCAACAGTCTCTGATAAGCAGTGTGTGTATGTGTGTGTTTGCAAATTGGGGGCCAGTGAAGGCCAAAATCATCATTACTGCTGGAGATTATCAGCTTTACCACATGTGGTGGTTGCCTGCACCTGGTTCTGCCAGCTTATCCAAGACCTCACCTCAAGCCCAGAACATTAACAATTAATCTTTCATGTTCTCAAACCTATAGTCCTCCAACAAGCTAATACAAAACGCAAAGAGCTTATACTTCTGTTCTGGTTTAATCTTTTCTTGATGTTGAGTCCTACAGTTTTGATGAGTCTATAGGGACGGAAGGACACAAGAGGCCTGGTGGGGTGAAGAATGTTCCACTGTGAATACGATCAACAGCTGGGGAAAACAGCGGCACTGTCCATTCACTTTCCATGAACGGTGTACAAGATAGTGCCTGAAACACTTTTCCTTCTCTCTCTCTCTCTCTGGCCAGTGTAAGGAGGTGCTTAACCTTCAGAAAACATTGATTGTAAACCTCAAAAAAAGCTGTTTTATTTTCTATAGGTTTTCCCATTTTTGAAAACCTGTTGTAATCCATTAACATAAATAAATAAATAAATAAAATAAAACCTTTTTTTAAGAAAAAAGTCCAACCAAAAATTATTCAGAAATTTTTGACATATTTTTACTTTTCATTTATGTAAGTGAGGATAGCAAAATAAATAAATAAATAAATAAAAATTATAATTAGATTATAGATTCTATATTTTTGTTTTTAAAATATTTTCTAGAAATTAACATTACATCTACAATAAAATAAGATAAAAATGAATCAAACATGTTGTGCTTAAAATGTGACATTTTTGTTTAAAATTAGTTAATATTCTATAGAATTGAAAAAAAAAAAAAATATCGATCGCCACTTTAATTGATAAAGTCAAGAAGGTAGAGGCCTAGTGGAGCAGGCTAAAATCACCATTTTAAAAGACATTTTATGTGTTTAAAACTACAGTAGGACACCAATGTGTACCGTATTCCTGTAATGTGTCTACAGTATTATACTGACCCCCCTTCTTTAATTTGACCCCTTATGTCTCTCCCCCCAAAAAGAGAAAGCTGGGAAACCAGGAAGAGGCCTCATGTTTTTTGGAACAGGCATGCAGTCTGAGGATCAGTAAACAAGTTAAGAAGTTTAGAAACATTAGACCCGTTCTTTTCTAAGTATCTCATGGCAGTGAATTTAGTATTCAGTCCGTGAAATCCTGATTTTTCCTACTAAATGTGCTACAGTGGTATGTGGCCCACTGGGACACATTTCCCTCCTGGTTTAAAGACTGTGCAACTGCTTTTGGAGCTTGGTAGGGAATTATAAGACATTCTTGATGTGCAGTTATTTAAATGGTTTTGTGGGCTCAACAGCTGGGAGCAGCTGTTTTGAGCACCATGGACCTTAGTCAGGGTAGACGGCATATTTAATGAATTGAATAAAAATTAAGCTGTGAGGGATAGTACAGGCTGTTCAATAGGACATACTGTGTCACAGCGATGGGTCAGCTGGCAAATAAAATATACATAATTAAATGAATAATAATCATTCTTTAGTGGAAAAATATCGGCATCCACCCTGATTAAGCTCTGCACACACAAAAAGGACAAGGCATTAGAAAAGCTACCACACACAGTACCTACATACATTTTGAGCTTTACAAAACCATTCAGAATGATTATGGCATGATTCTCTTTTGATAGCCACATGGATAAACAGTGCAGACTAAATTAGTCCCCTGGGAAACTCCTGCAACGTAATAGCTAAAAAACGAAATGATCCTCCTTCACCGAATGAACAATGAAAGGTATATTAAAAATCTGCTGCCAGTTCTCCATCATGCAGTGAGCAGATGCAGGCAAAATTATATTGTGGGACTGTTTTACCATTACTTTCAAACGGTGATGACAGCCATAAGCCAGCATGTTATACATGGAGGCATCTTCACTTTCTCAGGCTCTTCATATCAGCCAAATTCCAAAGCGAGTAAGAGACTGCTGTCTTCATTTGGGCTTCCTAACCACGTTAAGCACTTATGAAAGTTGAGGTAACAAAGTTTCCCTCCTGAAATGAGATTTCATTACCAACTGAATGACTCTTTAATGACAGAGAAACCAAAACAAAAGAGCAATATAGGTAAAGTGAGAAATAATGAACGATAAACGCTTCAGTCGTCCATCACCAAAGAGAAAAGAGGGAAAAAAACAGAAGGTGCCAGCTGCTCACTCCTCAAACCTTCATCCTGGAACATCAACTCCAGTGTCTGATTGGCGAATGTTGTCTAGAGAACGTCTGTTTCTCGTTTTTTGGTGTTTCCATTGAGGACTGTCATGTTCTGCTGCCTGAAAAGCTCCTTGCTTGAGGAGTTTGTAGCTGACAATCATTTTTTGACAAGTAAACATTCAAACCAGAGTATCATAGCTATCCTAGACAGGAGCTGCCCTAAAATAAGTGCCATGTTTTGGAGATTACATCAGAGCTCCTACAGTGCACCTGGCTGCAGAAGTAACACCGTGGACCATCTGAAGGGCAGGCTGTTTATTCAGCTGCCCTCGGGAATCACGCACCTTACCCTCACACACGCAGACACATGGCCTACTGACCCCTGGCCGTCATATAACACCGGGTAGGCTCCCACCGAGTCCTGGGAGGATTATTTGGTTTGAATTCCAGCCTTATATTGGGAGTGGAGAAACTGAAGAAAACATTCAGCTCTCATAACAATCTTGGTGAACAAGATAGGTGTCTATCCATCAGAAATGTTATTGTATGACCTAGAATGTAATTATACAAATTAGGAATGATATTAGATTTATTTTGCCACATCTAATTGAATTTCGTCCTTAAATCGACTGCTTTAATAACTGAAGCTTCGCATCGCAGATGGCTTTGACAAAAGAGAAGTGAAAATGAGCAACTCTTTTACTCTAACTCTCTTACAACACTCAGCCTTGAGAGTGTGAAATGAATAGGCGTTCGTGTGTATGTGTGAGAACTGTATGAAAGGTATGCGATGGGTGCTACATGTCTTCAAAGATGAGTCAGGCGGTTAAGTGGTCTCATTCTCGTGAAGTCTGAAATAGATCCGTGGATTTTGCAGATCCTGCATCTCGGGCTGAGAATGCCCAAGCACGAATAATACCTCCCTGAAACTGTGCCAAATGCCAAGCTATTCCAAAACCTCAAAGCGAATTCTGAGCGCTGAACGAGTAATGATTGACCGCATTTGCCGCAGCAAGTGAAACCATCAAAAAATTTCCGCCAGCTTCATTTAATCATTAGCCTAATATTCTCCATCTGCTACCTGCCCAGTGTGGTAATGGACGCCGTGGCAGAACGGTGCTAAATGAGGTTTGCTCTGTAGAAGTCATGCTTGCCTGCTTGTCCTGCTATTGGACGTTACACGGTCTGGGCAGAAGCTTGCAGTTTTGCAGCTTATCGGACACCTATGAGCTCACCTGCGGGAGACTCCGAACAGCAATCAGCCATCATGTCTTTTTGATGCCAACGACAATTTACAAACCTGATGCGCCTCACAGGAGGATGCAAATTTCATGAATTTCAGAAGGAGAGGAAAATGAAAACTAGAAAAGGGAAGAAAAAGGAGGGGGGGAAAAGTGAGAAATCGGACGACAGGGTGAGGAGGTCCAGCCTAGCGCAGATGGTGGGTGTTGGTTGCCAGGGCAACATTGAACAGGCAGAACAATGGAAATATGGCATTATTTTCTGAGCTCTCATCAAATGTAACCTTCTTCCCTCATCACAAACTCTTTTCTGGCATTTGCAACATTGCAACTGACAGCTTGCTGGCTTGTCTAAAAGATACGAGAACAATTTACTGACATTTGTACAAACTGCTTCAACAGAGTCTTTCCTAAGGTTCGACAACAGCCGATTTTGCACTCATTTAGACTGCAAAGAAGACACACTAAGAGGTCTTCTGACACAGAACGTTCTTGATGAGGCAGATAAACAATGAGACCATTGTGACTGGTCTAAAGAGGTCTGGGAAGGCCCACCACCAGAAAATCCAAAGAGTGTGGGACTAGGGGAGAGATTCAGTGGGGGTGTTTCTTAGCTTTTTGAGAAAGGAATTGGTTAGTCTTAAAGGGTTAGTTCACCCAAAAATGAAATTTCTGTCATTTATTACTCACCCTCATGTTGTTCCACACCCGTAAGACCTTCGTTCATCTTTGGAACACAAATTAAGATATTTTTGAAGCAGGCCTCAACATATGATGTGATATTCATGTGATATTCAACAATATCTAGTGATGGGCAATTTCAAAACACTGCTTCATGAAGCTTCGAAGCTTTACGGATCTTTTGTTTTAAATCAGTGGTTCGGATCGCATATCAAACTGCCAGAATCATGTGAACTATTGAAATTTCAAAACACTTATGACGTAACGAAGCCTCGTTTACTGAAATCACGCGATTTTAGCGCTCCGAACCACTTATTCGAAACAAAAGATTCGTAAAGCTTTGAAGCAGTGTTTTGAAATCGCCCATCACTAGATATTGTTGAATAAAGTCGTTCTTTTGTTTAGTTTTGGTGCACAAAAAGTATTTTCGTCACTTCATAACATTAAGGTTGAACCACTGTAGTCACATGAGCTGTTTTAAATACGTTTTTAGTACCTTTTTGGGCATAGAAAAAGAAAATGATCTGGCTGGCCGTGCAGGCCTCACTGAGCCATCAGATTTTATCAAAAATATCTTACTTTGTGTTCTGAAGATGAAAGGTCTTAGGCCGGGTTCACACCGCAAGCAGCAGCAGAGCAGAAGCAGCGCGTATTTTTTCGGCGTCCATGTTAACAGATGAGAGCGTTCACACCGCACGCAGAGGCTGCACGGCAGCGCGGAGCAGGAGCAGAGCAGAAGCAGCAGTGCCGCGATCGTTTCGCCGCTGGGTCTATTTTTGCTGCGCTGCTAACGCTCAATTAAAGTGAAAGTACACCTTTGATGGACAAAATAAATATTGATTTCACACAAAAAGTGCTCAAAATGCACAGAATAAGCATATCTAGTGTGTTTTAACAAGAATTGAAGTAGGTCATGAAATAAAATCAATATTAAAAAATATTTATAGAAGATTTACTCATTTAAACTTGTTTTTAATTATTCAGTTTGGGCTAAAGTATGGTGTATTATAGTAAACTAAACTAGCCAGAAAATATGATATATAAACATTATTTTAGTTATTACACAGACAGCAATATAGGCTCTTGCATACCCAAATCAAACCTGAGTTTGCTGTCTTTTTCGCCGAGTTTGCAGTCTTGTAAACATGTTCATGCGTCAGATGATGTAAAACACAAAGCTTACCTCATTTGTGTGCAGCAATGGATGACATGAGGCTTTTATTTATTTTCTGTTTATATGTGAGTGTTGTACACCTTGCATGTTAACAAACTTTCAAGCCTAAGTTTAACAATGACCAATTATAAAAACAAATTTATAGCTGTCTTTGTAAAGAAATGCTCATTTTATATGTAGCTTCGAGCCGCTACTGTGATGCTGTACAAACGCTTCCAGTGTGAATACTCGCACGTCTCTGCAGCTGCAGTTCACGCTCACGCGCTGCTTCCGCTCTGCTGCCGCTTGCGGTGTGAACCCGGCCTTACGGGTGTAGAACGACATGAGGTTGAGTAATAAATGACTGAATTTTCATTTTTGGGTGAACTAGCCCTTTAAAGTGAAAGATAGGATGAGAAAGAATGAGTGATTGTGATTGATTTGTGCACTAAAGAACAGCTCCAAAAATGTACCTCTTGACCAGAGTTCATCGAGATGGGCCACCATCTGTGCATTCATCACCCAATTATCACTAAAACGGTCCAATGAAAGCCCTAACACAATGAAACACAACTTTGACTTGCCCAGTTAATCCAATAATCTGGAGGCAGGTGGCGAATGGACCTTCTGATTGGCTGACCTCGAGCTGAGAACACTAGGTAATGAGTGGGTGTATCAATGCACTAATGGTTATAATTAGACACACACGGCGGAGCTGCACGCTCTTGCGACGAGGCCAACCTTCAGCTGACTGCAAAAACCAGCGACCTCAGCGTGGGCCGGACACAGATTTGAAACTCTTCCAGTTTGGGATGGTGTACTAATGAAAGCGAGAGTCTGCCACAGGAGTTTTTGGCCAAGGTTTGGCCCCTTTTTTGTGTCAACACAAAAAAACACATAGTACCCAAATGGATATAGTAGTCACTTTGAACTGAGGTGATGAGCGTTATTTAGAAAGGAAATGGCTTTGAAAGTAGACCCCGGGGTGGTTGATACTAAAATCTGTTGTGATAAGCCATTTTGGAGGAGTGAAATCTTAGTTCACCCATGTAATGATGCTGCAGGGAAAATGATAAATACTTTATAAGTGTTTTAGCATTTTATTTCAATTCAATGAGTGCTATTAAAATGCCTCGCCAACACTTTTAAAAGTTCATCACTTGCAAGTTTTAGATTTCTTAATGTGTCTCATTTGTTATCGGTTATCCGTTTATAGTCTTCTGCAATCATGTGATGACAGATCCACACTTACATGTGCCAAACTCATAAACCGTGACCCTCACACTAACACCAGCGCTGTTTACACAGACCAGAGAGGGCAAACAGGCTGTGGACATTACGAGCCAACATTCACGCCTGTGCGATTGCCTGTTTGTTTGCGCTGGCCGTCGTGGTCGGTCAGGCTCAGCAAACACGGAAAGACGTGATTGAGACCGATAGAAACAACGGAAGAGACAGAAAGAGGCAGCTGTAACTTTAGGCGGCTCCAAAAATGTGCTCTGTGATCGGGTTACAGAGCTGCGACCGCATGGTCGTCTCCCTGGAGAGGATCAGGTGAATTCCCAGGATAGGAGGGCCTCAGAAGGCAGACACTCCAGATTTAATTATACGCATTAAAGAGGATTATTCAGCACTGCATGAGAGAGACAGATGACTACCTGCTCTCCCCCTCTCTTCCTTCCCCTCTTCTACTTTTCTAGCTTCCAATCTCTCCCCGATTTGTCACGAAGGATGCGGTATTAATGAGTGGATGTTCTTACCTGGGCAGAGAGGCGTACTGTCGCTCGGCATCCTCATAGCGTGGCGTCAGTCTGGGGTCAGGGTTTCTTACTGGCATCTGATAAATGTCAAGAAGAGAGCAGAGTGAAAATGAGAAGAAGAGGTTTACATGACACATATTATATTAGACTGCAATAAAGCTACTGTGGTATATGTATGGGGGTGTGGCAGTGTCAACAGGGCAGCATATACACAAAGCATGTTGTACACAATGTTTCAACGTGAGCAATTTTGGCTTCTACCGACATAAACAAATCAATATCAAACACAAAAGTAGCTGCTAATTCTCAAAATATCGCAACACACAACACTGGAATGCATTTTAAATAGTTGACCATGATTTAAACGTCACATTGAACATTGCTCTACTCTTGATCGTCACACTATATTTTAACTTAATATATATAAATCTATCAGAGGTTGCATTAGACTTTAACATTGTCCGGACATGGTCGTAAAAATTCCGTCATAATCTATTACTACCCGTCATTTTAATTTTCATATTTTAATTATAATAACACATTTAATTGCTTTTATTTTTGTTCACACTTGAACAAAAATAAAAGCAATTAAATGTGTTATTATAACATTTGAACAAAAATAAAAGCAATTAAATGTGTTATTATAATTAAAATATGAAAATTAAAATGACGGGTAATTCACACGTGAAATTTCTCTGTACTGTACTATTAGGCTATATGTTGGTAGCCATTAAAGAAAACGTAGTTTCATATATGTTTAAAAGTTTCATTATGTTTAAATAGTCCTATGTTATATTTTAAATTCATCTATTTGATTATGAAAAGTGAACAGCATGAGTAAGATGCATCATAAGATGCGCAATATATCAGGAGACATGGAGTGGGTCAGACATGATTTTGACCACATTAAGTTTTGTTTTGTAGAAAGCCTTTCTTTAAAGTGAATTTCATTTTGTAAAAATTGTATCTTAATTTTAATCAATGTTTCATTAACCAATTGCCTGGATGTAATAAATAAGAAGCAAATATAGCAGAAAATATAATCATGACATGGAGGCGCCAGCGCGATCACTTGCGCGTGAACTGGAGCGTGTCTTATAGGCTAAATGGACCAAAACCAAAACTCAGCGGCTGCTTGCCTCACAGACATAATAAATATATCTACAGAAAGCTTTAAATATCTACTTTAACGAAAACGAAATAATTCAAAACGAAAAGAAATAGGCTACTCTGATTATGTAGACTAAACCGAATGAAGTGCATTCTCTCTCTAGCGCGTCCATGAGGAGATGATGAGAGTCAATGTCAACTTCATCTTTGCAGCCGACGCTGATTCAGAAAACATTACTTTATTAATAAACAATTAAAATGTCTCCTTGCTGTTTTGGTCACATTCATGAGACCAATATCGATTCGTACCTCTTTGTAGGGTATATGCTGTTTTCAGTTGATGAATAAACAGTAGTGCGCCTCCCATCCAATAAATCGCAATAGGCTTAACGCTTTGTGTTGCTTTTGATATGGAACAAAAGTCTCAGATTTCAAATTCTGTCCATTTCATTAAGAAATTCAAGCAATAAATACCGTTGTGGCGCTCTTTAATGTGGCATGATAGATCAGCTTCTGGGTACTCGCCTGTGCGTTATCAAACGCATAGCAAAAAGATTCGTGCCAGTTTAATTTTTGTATTGGATCCAGTGCTCTGCTGCTACATTGGAGCGCACTCGTCACCAACTGGACAGGGGTGAGAATTACAGTTACAATTTACAGTAGATCACCCTGAGTGTAATCTGTCACCGTGACGGACGGCCTTCAGATTTTTCCGGCACTGATAACAAAATTCCGTCAATGACGGAAAATTTTCGGTTAACGCGACCTCTGATATTTTATTATATATATATATATATATATATATATAATAAGGAATATATATGAGGAAAGTATACTGGTTTGGTAAGAAGGTTGCATTTGTTTGATAAACAATACAGTAAAAACAGCAATATTGTAAAAAAAATACAATTTAAAATGACTGTTTTTCATTTATATATTTTAATATATTACAATATATTTTAAAATATTTTATATTTATTTTGATGGCAAAGCTGAATTTTCGCCAGCCTCAACTCCAGTCTTCAGCGTCACATGATCCTTCAGAAATCTTTCTAATATGCTGATTTGCTGCTCAAGAAACATTTCTTATTATTATCAATTGTGAAAACGCTTGCTGCTTAATGTTTATGTGTAAACAAGGATGCATTGTTTTTCAGGATTATTTGATGCATTCCCCAATAGTGAAAATGAATATACCAAAATGCATTTATTTTATGCCAAGTATACTACAAATGCATGTACATATTTATGCACTTAATATAAATACCCTGTACTTTTGGTATACTAAATTGATATATTTAAAGTCTGCTAAATTGGAACAACTAATTTTATACTTAATGTACTTAGATATACTTAAGTATATTTGATTGTGCTAAAATTGAACTATTGCGAGTATACTTTAGGTAAACTGTAAATATTTTGCATTTAAAGACTGATATTTTACAGTGATCATACTATCCTTACTAATAGTGATATTAAAATACATTTTTGGCTTAATATTATGAAATGTACATTGTGCAATAAAGAAGTACTCCAAATAAATTGTAATTATAATATTTCTATCAGTAAGTCTCAAGTGATATCAGTAAATATGTTAATGGATTTGTAGTATACTTAGTATGAAATAAATGTATTTTAAATACATTTTGGTATAGGTTTTTTTTTTTTTTTTCCAATAGGGTAGGAAGAACATAATTTATTTAAATAGACAATTCACATTTTATAACATTATTTGTCTTCACCGTCACTCAATTTAATGCATCCACGTTAAATAAAACTACAATAACTAAACCCATAATTAGACAGATGTAACAGCCTGTAATGAAACATGTCAAATGTTTGATTCTACCTAAACAGATTAAACAAAAATATGTGGGCAATTTCGGCCCCCACATTTAAAATACCTGTGGCATTTTTGCCATGATCCCTGGTTAATTTCTTAACTTGGTGTGAGGACACCTACTCCACCTAGGTCATGTCGCATTACTGTAGACTTCATCGTAAAGCATGAATTATCATGCGAGCGACTCATTCAAAGCCACATTCTAGACCAGCGCTGGCCCCGTCACTCTCTCTGCATTCATCACAGAGTCACCTTCCCCCTGAAATACCTGCTGTGCCCTGTAATCAAGCCATGAACGGCAGTGTGAGTTGCTCACAAAGGCTGCTTATTGGGGGATTTAGTACTGGGAGTCTTGGGGAGGGGGTAAAAAGCCAGATCCTAGATTATGTTTCCAAAAACAGGATGAAGACTAGGAGTCCTCCAACCCTCCTGGACTAAGCCTGACTCAAGCTCAAGGAAGAGCCAGATTAACTGTGCGCATTACATTAGCAAGATGAGCAATCTCTTAAAAGACCGGCTAAACCTCCCCTCATTCAGCATGCAGATTTGGGAGTATCTCCTGTTTCCTTCCTCTAAAGACCAACGCTTTCAACGGGATTTGCTCGCACTATTTGCAAGCATGCCCGTACAAAACATTCAGAAGCAGCATCTTCATTTCGGTGAGACTTTCCCCCATTTGTCTCGTAGGCTTCTTGTCCTTCTTCACCCGAAAAAGCAAAAAGATGACAGAGGATTGGGACTGTGAGAATTGTACCCTGACACATATAGGCAACTTAATAAATTATAAATACTGACATATAATCCATGAGGAAATTATTCCAGTAGATTTAGCAGGGCCTGACAGATGAAGGTTGGGGCCATTATGGAAAACTGGCTGCTTTTCCGAGGGCAATATGTGTGAAATTGTGTCATCTGTCTCAATGAGCTGATTTTAAATACACAGCTCGCCGTGCCACCACCTCTCTCTCCACCGTCCTCATAACGGCTGCCCTCGTGCCTGCATATTAGCCACATTTTTTCTCTCGGCTTTAAAGAAACTGAAATGTCTTCAGGGCTTCAATATATATGATGAAAGGACAGGCACACATTACCTGGAAAAAAAAGGATAGTTGAGCGAGGGGTCAGAATGGAAGTGCTTCTGAATGAAAGAGGAAATGTTCTCTGTTTCAAACAGACTCGCTCTATCTTTGCCTCTCCTTCACGCATGCAATGAACTCCATGAGTAACCGAAGTGGGCGTCTTTGAATGCTGATGATGGTGGAGATTATCATCATGTCCCTGGAGGGTTAAAGAGGAGAACTTATCTCCAAATGGAGCAGATATCACTATTCGACACGGTAGAAATACAGACCTCTGTGTTTAAAGTTCAATATTCGGTATAAGGATCCTTCCCCAACAGGCATCGGTATCTGACTGGATCTGTTCTGCTGTAATGATGGCAGTGATTTGCTTCATTATTTGGCTGTGCCCTCGCATTCACACCATGTTGCTAACTGTGTCCACACTCTGCCCTCTCACCATCTGTGCTTTCAACTCTGATTGAAGCTGCCAATCCATGCTGACCGAAAACCAGCCAATCAGGAAATAATGGACAAACTAAGGAGCATGAAAGGAACACCCCATAACCCTGAAGCTAATAACAGTGCATATGAGAATAAAAGCACCTTTCCAGAGACCTAGCCTGTGGCCAAAAAGGAGACCAAGAGATCAATGATGACTTCCCTCATTTAAGGGCTGATCAGATACAGAAGTGGTGTGGTACAGCGGTTAAGGCCGGTAACTGGAAGGTTGCTGATTTGATCGGAGCAAGAAGTGAGTCATCACTACTTTGCCCGAGGAGGTTTATAACACCTGGAGAGAGATATCCGTTAGCATTCCCATTCTTCTCAATGACACTTGCTCGGCTGAAAACAAGTGATTTCAAATCTGCCATCGTTCCTCATGGCCACAGAAGCATTTGAGCCAATCACCTGAGCTGCAAATGTCATATGACTAATCAATCTAGAACCCTGGGAAATTTACAGCATTACAACACTGATTGGCTGAAGGTAACATAAAATTGTGCACAGTATCATATGCTTTACAAGTGACTATTCTGAACTGTGATATGAAAGGAAGCCACTTAAAGGGATAGTTCAACCAAAAATGAAAATTCTGTCATCATTTACTCACCCTTATGTTGTTTCAAATCTGTACGAATATCTTTCTGCTGCTTAACACAAAAGAAGATATTTTGATGAATATGGGTAACCAAAGAGTTGATGGGCCCCAGTGACTTCCATAGTATGAAAAAAAAATGACTATGGAAGTCAATGGTAACTGTTTGGATACCGACACTCTTTTTTGTTCAGCAGAAGACATCAATTCATACAGTTTTGGAACAACTTGAGGGTGAGTAAATGAGACAATGTTAATTTTTGGTTGAACTGAGGGATAGCTGAATTAAATCCATTTCCTGCTTTTAAGAGACTTCAAAAGAAAAGAACACTGGTAAAACATTTGCTATACAACAGAGTGCAACAGATGGGTTTCAGAAGCTAATTTCCAATGGCTGAAAAAGAATGGAAAAAGATGCTAAGAATCTAACAATGGATAAAAAAGACTAATGAGAGCATACTAATCAGCAAAATCTTGACCCCTGGAGTTTTCCCCCAGATTGCTCTAGGGGGAAAATGTCCCTGTAATAAGTTCATGATGAAAATCTTGGGATGAAATTACTATCCTAACTATCATGAAACCTTAAAAGAGACTCTACATAAGAAGCGCACAGGAGAAACAACTTACGCACACAATCACGTCTTTGTCGTGCATCCAAACACAGTCATCACATATACAGTTGATTTTAACAGAGCTTAGTGTTAGCATGTTGCTAAACTGCTGCAACTGCACACTGCACATAAATATTAGGTCTGATTAAAATTAGATTAGGGCTATTTTTATTGATGCTTTGTAGGACTGAATGAAAATATATTAATTATCGATATTTCTCTAGACTTTGTCTTCCATTTTGGATTTTTATTGAGCTAATAAGTATCTAACTCCACAGCAAAATAATCAAATAAACTGACAAACTGGCTAAATTTTCATGTATCTGTGAAAACCCTTTTCTGACATGTATGAGTAGGTGTGTATGACTAAGTTGTCATTGTGAGGTGTGTGTGTGTGTGTGTGTGTGTTTGTGTTTGCTCAGGGGGCATCACAGGTCTCTCTCTGGAGAGTGTGTATTCATCCCTCCGCTCTGAGCTGCACAGGGCTCATGCATATGTAAAACGCAGATTTCATCAGTCTGATTTTACAGTTCACTGCGGGCTAGGTAAACAAATGAATGTGAGAAGGGGAGAGGTGGAGGATGGTGTGCTGGAAGGGCAGGGTGGGGTGTGGTGACTCACATCCTCAAACAGGCATCACCCCAGGCCTCATTAGAGTCACCTCACCTGCAGGCGCCACTAAAGAAATCTCTTGATCTGACCGTGCAAACTCTAACCCTCGACATTATCGAGAGTTTGCTCAAGCTGGCCAAACTCGCAGAGCTGGAAATGGCACTTGTTAAATGTTAATAACTCATAAATGAGTTTATTCATGAAGAAACCTTTAGTGGTACAGATTAATCTGTCCTTTTCACGCTCTCCTAACTGATGCTGAACAAAATACGCTGTGTGATCAGCCTCCTTAAATGCTAGGTGCATTCTATCAATACATTCGACTTGTGCTAACACAAGTCATACACGTCTGGTGGCACATAATGATTGATAAAGAATGTTAAATATCAAAACACAGCATACCTGGTCTATGTGAAATTGTAAGGTTCGAGGCATATGCATCTAAAATCTATGACCTGGTAAGTTGTGCATCTATTTTGTTTTTGCAAGTTATTTGCAAATGTTAGTTTCAGAAGGTATATAAATAGCAGACGTTCAGCTTCAGGAAACAGATGCAGTGGTTATTTGTTAGAAAGGCTTTACTAGATACACTCAACAGTGTTCGGCAGCAGCGTCAGTTTATCTGCTTCAAAAACAGCAATGTCATGTAGCTTTTATATTGCTAAACTATTTTACCGATAAAATCATCAGAGCAGCGCTGACAACTCGTTTCTGTGTGAGCGTGTGACCGTACTGCATTTGTGCGCGTTTGAGTAGGAGAGAGAGCGGAAGAAAGACAGTATGTGCTTTCTGTGCATAATAGCATAATTTTGAGGCAAAAACGGAAATAATTTTTATCCTATTGTTTACTATTTTTATTTGCTTTATCAGTGTCGTTGTGGGTTTTGGTTCTTTTGCAGTTGTAGGAACTTTGAAATGACTGAAATCATTTGGAAAAAATGATATGGACATGTAATGCGTTCAAGACCTGCCTGGAACTACTTTAGCTGTGCATTTCCCTGAAAATAATTGCACTCTTTAGAACGTTCATGTGGTCCGACCCAACAGACGAGCTACTGTAGCTCAAATTGCTCAAGAAGTTAATGCTGGTTCTGACAGAAAGGTGTCAGAATACACAGTGCATCGTAGTTTGTTGCGTGTGGGGCTGCATAGCCGCAGACCAGTAAGGGTGTCCATGCTGACCCCTGTCCAACGACGAAAGCGCCAACAGTGGACACGTGAGCATCAGAACTGGACCACGGAGCAATGGAAGAAGGTGGCCTGGTCTGATGAATCACGTTTTCTTTTACATCACATGGATGGCCGGGTGCGTGTGCGTTGCTTACCAGGGGAACACATGGCATCAGGATGCACTATGGGAAGAAGGCAAGCCGGCGGAGACAGTGTGATGCTTTGGGCAATGTTCTGCTGGGAAACCTTGGGTTCTGCCATCCATGTGGATGTTACTTTGACACGTACCACCTACCTAAGCATTGTTGCAGACCATGTACACCCTTTCATGGAAACGGTATTCCCTGGTGGCTGTGGCCTCTTTCAGCAGGATAATGCACCCTGCCACAAAGCAAAAATGGTTTGAGGAGCACAACAATGAGTTTGAGGTGTTGACTTTGGCCTCCAAATTCTCCAGATCTCAATCCAATCGAGCATCAGTGGGATGTGCTGAACAAACAAGTCCGTTCCATGGAGGCTCCACCTCACAACTTACAGGACTTAAAGGATCTGCTGCTAACATCTTGGAGTCAGATACCACAGCACACCTTCAGGGGTCTAGTGGAGTCCATGCCTCGATGGATCAGGGCTGTTTTGGCAGCAAAAGGGGAACCAACACAATATTAGGAAGGTGGCCATAATGTTATGCCTGATCAGTGTATAACACACACAGTGAAAAACAGTGAGCTAAATTGATTGTTGACTGTTACGAAAACTTTTGTTGATTCCACAAATATCAATTAATGCACATTTACCCCAAGTTCTTACTAAATCCATGAGAAAAGCATTGATTGCACAAATAAATATGCACAGTTGTTGTTTTTTTTCAAACCACATCTATTTAAACAAAGACAACCCTAACCCTATAAGGCTCACAACCCTGACTTTATCCTGCAAGCATCATCCAGCAGAAGAAAACATCTTTCTCAAGTCATTTCCAGGCCTCTAATCACTTGTAGCTTTCATAATCCTCCTCAAAATTCTCAAAAAATATTTTAGTCTCATCTTAACAAGACATCAAAAAGTGTGGAAAGTGTGTCATGACAGTAAAAAATCGCCAGCAGATTGTTCAAGAATCTGTCCCCTGCAGTACTCGACCTGGGGTGACGACGGGCAGCAATAAACACTGTAGCATCTGACTGACAGACACGCTGGGTGATGTGTGTCAGAGCTAAGCTTCGTAATGAAGGCCATTGGGATGGCATGGTGGGAGAGCAGGCCGGTGCTGTATCCTCCATCCTACTCGTCCCCGCTCCTTCAAAGCTAATGGCCTACAGAAAGCCATTTCACGGCGTGCCGAGCAGAGGAGAGGAGAGATGAGAGGGCAATTCAGGCGGAAGAGACTGACACAGCCAGTCGTAAAGCGTCCTCCCCATCACTTCGTACACTGCACAATCCATGAGCCATCAGCACCATTACCTGGACCTCCGTTCGCCCCAGCCCACCCGTGCTGAAACTTATTTTGATGTATTCATCCCTGACGCAAGACTAAAAATGGCAGGCCCTCGTCTTTAAAGTCAACATGAAATGACGTTAAATTTAGTGCTAGAGCAACTTTTGGCAAGACTTAAGAAAAGCTGCATTACCTAAAACGACACGTACTGTAGATAGCCATTTGCCAACTGATTTTCATTCATACCTTGGTTATGTTGACTGAAAAAAAAGTTTTTCAGAGGTGGAGCAAGCAATGTGTTAATATTTTTTTTGTTTTGTTTTGCATGGAATGATATGCAAAATATTGCACACATGCATTTAAGTGAGACAGTATATCGTAGATGACTTTAGAAAACAGAAAGTGTGCTGGGCTCTATAGGTAGAGACTGTTTAAAATGCTCTAAGAGTGAGAGTGGAGAATATGCTGATGTTTTTTGACAGGACATATTTAATCTGAGACATGCTGTTCTGTCATGTGAAGGACTGGAGCGATATTAATATCTGCATTGATAAATAGGCTCCATTACTCCATCACGTTCAGCACTCATAAAACACAGTCAGCGACGGGCAACATAAAAAGTCTGGGGAAGAAAAAAAACCACACTGCAGACAGCTAATAACATCCAGCTCCTTTGCAATTTGTTAAAATCTGGCTTTCACTTTGCAAAACGACAAGCTGCGGTGAAAAATGAAAAGCCCAGAATTTGGGCTACTTTTCCAGCTGACTCAAGTATTTCGTCATCCATCAGCGGCCTGTGCACAAGTGCGTCTCTGCCAGTCATTACTTACGCTCAGACATCTGATCACTTCCTCTAAAGGACATGAATAACCAGACATGTCAATTCTAACCGAAGGGCGATCATTTATTCCTCTGAGCTGGTCATATGAATACTGACAGCGCTCCAAACACGCACCGCTTCCTTCTGGGAGTACGGGAGGGAGATGAGCAGAGAAGGATATGTCTCAATCTGTGATTGTACATGAGAACAGAGTCAGATCTGGCATAATGATGCATGCATAACCAAAGCCCTCACTGGAACAGACTGGTTCCCTTGGGCCGGAGTGGCGGATCTGGCCCTCTCAGTATGTGGTTAGCAAGGGAGAAAGCCTGGGTTAGGTGCACGATCAATAGCAAAAAGGAAATCAATGGAAAATTACCTTAAATTTATGAAAGGCCTGTCATCGTTTACTCACCCTCATGTCTTTCCAAACATGTAGGATCTTCTGCAGAATATAAAAGAAGATATTTTGGAAACCAAAGAGTTTTGGTTAGCATTGATTTCCATTGTATGGTCAAAAACCTTTCAAAATATCTACTATTACTAGGTTTGGATCAACATGAATAAATGATAAAATAATTTTTACATAATTATCTCTTTAAATAGTTATTTCACCCCAAAATTAAAATTCTGTCATTAATTACTCAACCTCATGTCATTCCAAACCTTGTAAGGCTTTCGTTCATCTTCGGAATACAAATGAAGATTTTTTTTTTGATGAAATCTGAGAGATTTCTGTCTCTCCACTGACAGCTATGCAACTACCACTTTATTGCTTAAAAAAGTTCATAAAGAGATTGTAAATCTAATCCATATGAATTGAGTGGTTTAGTGCAAAAAAAGAGACATGATCACTTTATATGATGAACAGATTTAATTAAGGCTTTTATTCACACATAAACATTCATCAGCGCACACATCAGTTGTGGGCATACTTTTATGAATTAATATGTTAATAATTTTATGAATCAATATATCATTACTTTTATATTTAATATGATTAGGAAGGGCTTTTATTTCAAATAAAGGTTGTTCTTTTGAACTTTCTATTTACCACAGAATCCTGATTTTTCAAGAAAATATTAAGCAGCACAACTTAAGCAGATTTCAACATCGATAATAAAAAGAAATGTTTCTCGACCTCTAAATCAGCATATTAGAATGATTTCTGAAGGAACATGTAACACTGAAGACTGGAGTAATGATGCTGAAAATTTAGCTTTACCATCACATAAATAATTTACATTCAAATAAAATAGAAAACAGTCATTTCAAATTGCAATAATATTTCACAATGTAACTGTTTTTACTGTATAAAAACTCCTACTGATCCCAAACTTTTGAACGCAAGTGTAAATTTATATGCAAATTTAAAAAGAAGAACAATGACATGCAATACTGTTTGTTAATGCTTGATGTTATCAACATATGTTATGGTGTTACTGGGAAGTTTTTAAATTGGGGGTCTCATGATTGGCGATTGTTTGGTTGGCAGAACACTGGGTCTGTAAAAGTCAAAAACTCCTTCAAACTCCAGAACCGTTTGGCCTGAAAAAGTGTAATCTCAAACACCAATCTCTCTCCACACACACTCCAACGCATCCACCCACATCCAATCAGCCAAAACCACAGGCCCTCTTCTGACTGTTAATTGAGTTTAGCCAAAGTGCTGCCATTGCACAAGTGATGTGAGTTATAGATTATAAGAACCTCTCACACGGCCATCGATTCCACACAGGGTAAACGGCCCAGCGCAGGGCCAGAGAGAGCTGATGTGAGCTGAACGCTGCTCTGAGGATCTCTGCCATTTAATTAAGAGGAGGAGAAGGTCAAGGGGCAGGTGTGCAGCTACAGCGCTAATGCAGTGAGGTGAATATGTTTAAGGCATGTTCATGAATTAAAAGAGAAAACAGAAATGTTACACTGCTCATAATGCATGCTGGAACTGGAGTTGAGCTGCAAAATGATCACATTCTAAAATAACGGTCACCTTAAAATACTCAGGCCCCATTTACACTAGCGCATTTTTGTTTTAAAGGTGCCCTAGATTCACAAATTGAATTTATCTTGGCATAGTTAAATAACAAGAGTTCAGTACATGGAAATGACATACAGTGAGTCTCAAACTCCATTGTTTCCTCCTTCTTATATAAATCTCATTTGTTTAAAAGACCTCCGAAGGACAGGCGAATCTCAACATAACACCGACTGTTACGTAACAGTCGGGATCATTAATATGTACGCCCCCAATATTTGCATATGCCAGCCCATGTTCCCAACAATATGAAAGGCATTAGACAAGGGCAGCCAGTATTAACGTCTGGATCTGTGCACAGCTGAATCATCAGACTAGGTAAGCAAGCAAGGACAATAGCGAAAAATGGCAGATGGAGCAATAATAACTGACATGATTCATGATAACATGATATTTTTAGTGATATTTGTAAATTGTTTTTCTAATTGTTTCGTTATCTTGTTGCTAATGTACTGTTAAATGTGGTTAAAGTTACCATCGTTTATTACTGTATTCACGGAGACAAGAGCCGTCACTATTTTCATTTTTAAACACTTGCAGTCTGTATAATTCATAAACACAACTTCATTCTTTATAAATCTCTCCAACAGTGTAGCATTAGCCGTTAGCCACGGAGCATAGCCTCAAACTCATTCAGAATCAAATGTAAACATCAAAATAAACACTGTACTTACGCGATTAGACATGCTGCATGACGAACACTTTGTAAAGATCCATTTTGAGGGTTATATTAGCTGTTTTAACTTTTTTTATGTTGTTTAAGGCAAGCGTGAGCTCTTGGGGCGTGGAGCACGAGATTTAAAGGGCCACACACCCTGAATCGGCTCATTTCTAATTATGCCCCAAAATAGGCAGTTAAAAAAATGAATAAAAAAAAAATCTATGGGGTATTTTGAGCTGAAACTTCACAGACACATTCAGGGGACACCTAAGACTTATATTACATCTTTTTAAAAAATGTTCTAGGGCACCTTTAAAACACATACGTAAAACACTGTTGTTTACACTATGCCGAAAACGCTGCATTGGCCATTTTAGTTTGAAAATGCTGGGGTTGCGTTTCAGTATAAACAGACCAAAACGGAGACTTTTGAAAACAATGGCGTGGCTGCCCACATCCGCTCTGCGTGTCCTTGACGACCATGTAAACAATAACATAGAGACTGAACTGCAATCTTTACTGGCTTTGTTGTCATTTTTAGCAGCCATTGTACAGTTAAACTCTGCATTTTTTAATACTGCAGCTACCTACACGTGCAAGAGGCAACTATTTACACTTGTACATACATGCCCAGTGTGTATGAACGGTCATGTGACATGCGTTTTCGGCTGTGTAGTGTAGACGGAGATCGATTCTGAAACGCTATGGAAACGCCAGTTCAGATGAGGATCGTTTTCATTTTAAAACGAAAATGCATTAGTGTAAATGGGGCCTCACTCTGGGGGGTCAGCTAGAATATTTTAAACTTATGCGTGAAAGGGTTAAAATCTGAACAGATTTTAAAGCACTGGGATCATATACTTGGTGACACTGTAAATGGTTACAGAAACAGGGCATCTTACACTAAATGATTGAGGGTCACGCACTACTAGACTTCAAGTCACTCCAAAAACAACAAACTCACGCAGAAACTTACGGTTCGAGGCTAAGAGTTGCATGACAAATGAAAACACAATGCATTCTGAAATCAGCTCAAAATATCAAACATCATCTGACTGGATGAAATCATGATCTGTGTCCATCATACACTATACGATTTTCTGTGAAACTGGTCAAATCCAATTTGTAGGCTCTGAATTTCGACAACCGGCATCGGCTTGAACAGACTGCAAATCAGGGCAAATGTCTGTGCAAAAGTTAGTGAAGTGTATTCTAGCCTTTGAAGTTTTTTTCTTAAAAATTTTTACATTTCTTTAAAAACCATGTTGTTTGAATTCGAGACACAATGTGTAAACCAAAAAATAACATTGTAAAGACACCGTGTCCTCAATTTTGACACAGAAATGTCAATGTGAAGGCAAACGCGACACGTTGAGTGGAAACGCTAGAACTCCACCTGAAGCAACCTCCTCGGCTATGATGGAAGAATTACTCACTACGTGCATTCATGTGGAAGAACTTGGGAGGAACCATGACAAACTGTCTATAGTACTCAAGACGACCTGTGATTCTTCACTGGAAAACTCACTTGCACCTATCCGAAAAGCTCTGGAACTCATTAATACAACTTTGGAGTCATGTAGCGTCTGGAGTCTGTGCGGTAACTGCTAGGTCATGGCCCCGAAAGCTGTCATATTTGTCATATTTATAGGCACCATATTTTATTTAAGAGATGCATAATGATCACATTTGAGAGTGAATAACAACCTAAATTTTGGTCTTTACATTCCACAAAGCTATCGTATGACTTCACATGAGATAGAATACAGCATTCGAGTTGTATAGACTGCTTTTTGTTTTGCATATAATAATATTACACAATTAAGATGATTAAAGATGAGAGAATATTCATAGATTGCCCTGTCTAGGCATCCAACTAGACAAGCATTTCCCACATGCAATTTTCTCAGCATTGGAAAAATAAACCTCATGTAGGGCAGATGAATGTTTTTTTTTTTTTTTTTTTATCAGCAGTTGAATCTCAATCGTGAATGCAGCTCTTGTTATTCAAAATCCAGCATTACGAGGTCACGGAGCGTTTTAGATAAGGCTGATAAAATGGAGCTGGTGACTCAAGCGGCAAGCAGCTTTTGGAACAAAAGTAGCCTTCCTGTGGCTGTGTCAGCCTAGGTCAATCTCTATGTAAAGAGCACCTGGCCCTTAAAAACGCACAATGTGAAACACATACAATGCTAATTCAAGACTAATTCAAGTAAGGTCCTAAATGGTGTGGCATTCCTGTCTGTCTTCAGTAAGAGGAATGATAATTTTTGTGTTTGACCTTTGGTCTTTCTCAGCTCTCTCTCGCTCTCATTCGATCGGCATCAGCAACACTCAAACTCGTTCGAAATGTCACGAGGCAAAAGAAGAAAAACAAACTCATTCATTCAAGTCCACTTCTATCTGCTGCTCTCCTTTACTGCAGTAATTGCTGTGGCTTGTGAAAAGCCATCAGTTTCCAACCCTAATTAGTGAAGGCTCTTAACAAAGTCTCTCCAGCCGTCCCTGAATGCCGTTCCCGCTGGCAGCCACTGTGACGGCCAATAGACTCTTACCCGGCAACAAAAAGATCTATTTGATAGCTTTAATTTTTCATAATTTTCTCTAATGAGGGTGCATTGATTTTAACTAGGACATGAACGCTGCGAGGGGAGAGCGGGAGCTAACGCAGTGACTTCTCGTGCTCGCTCCTCTGAGAATCCATCAGTAGAGCTCAGCATTTTGTTGTATATGCACTATTTCGTGACTTAGTTTCATCTTTTTGGTTGCAATAAACAAACTTCTGCAACTTTACATCTTCTTGTTAACGTAAAACTGTTGTGCGTTTGTTTGCTAGGACAGGCCAAAGCTAATGCATATCATCTTGAGAGAGTGTTTTCTATATTTCTATTCTATATTATGCTCTAGTTTTTTTTGAAAGGAATAGTTCACACACATACACACACACACACACAAAAAAAATCATCATCATTTACTTCATGTTATTTCAAACCTGTATGATTTTCTTTCTTTTTTTGGAAAACAAAAAGAGATATTTAGCAGAATATTCATGCTGCTCTTTTCAATACAATGAAAGTGACTAGTTAAAAATCTTCCCCACATGCCATAGCTTTCATTTAATTCATGACATTCAAAACATGATTGATAACTAGACAATCGATAACTAGACATTGAATTTATCTACAGGACATAATAACAGTCTGTTCTTCAAACAACAAAAGGTCAACAGATACTTTTGTGGTATGTTTTTGTTATTTTTAGAGCTCAAAAGCCCCAGTAACCATTTACTTTCACTGTGTGGTAAAAGTCGCCTGTATATTTGGCTAAACATCTCCTTTAGTGTTACACAGAAGAAAATAAATAAAAAAATACAGGTTTGGAAAAACATGAGGGGGAGTAAATGATACCAATTTTCGGACGACTATATGATAACACTTTATAAATATAGCTGCAAGCAGCAATTACGGGGCCAAGCACAAAAACGGCACAAGAAGCCAGCCAACACGGCCGTGAGCATCAGACTAACTGCAACAGTGAGCAATTAAAGACCTATTAAGATCATTTTAGGCAAAAGAGCTGAAAAATGATCAAAAATGAGGATTTACTGGTTCATCACTTTCGACCAATAGGTGGCGCTGTGTCCAAATTGTAGTATGGTCAGACTGAGGTGACAATGACACTTGCAAAGTTTGGTGTCAATATGTCAAAGCATTGCAGAGATACAGCTTCAAGAGTAGTTTTTGCATCATGCCTCAAATTCGTTGCTTTGGTATACAAAAACGGTTTGATTTATCGACTTGAAACCCATAACTTTTTATCGGCATGGTCTGAAGATGATACGGTTCAATTTTGGTGAAAATCGGAGCAACGGTCTAGGAGGAGTTCGAAAAAGTATGTTTTTAAAGAAAAACAATATGGCGGACAGGAAGTTCAGCCGACTATGGCAAATTTGATATCTGTGTTCTCGGCATGACCCAAGGAATTAACTGAGACCAGTTTCAATGAGTTAAAATAGTCAAAAGTTATTAGCATTTTTGTAAATTTTGTTATAACTTTTGATCACAAGGTGGCGCTGTGTCAAAATTGAGGACACGGTGTCTTTACAATGTTATTTTGTGGTTTACACATTGTGTCTCGAATTCAAACAACATGGTTTTTAAAGAAATGTAAACATTTTTAAGAAAAAAACTTCAAAGGCTAGAATACACTTCACTAACTTTTGCACAGACATTTGCCCTGATTTGCAGTCTGCTCAAGCCGATGCTGGTTGTCGAAATTCAGAGCCTACAAATTGGATTTGACCAATTTCACAGAAAATCGTATAGTGTATGATGGACACAGATCATGATTTCATCCAGTCAGATGATGTTTGATATTTTGAGCTGATTTCAGAATGCATTGTGTTTTCATTTGTCATGCAACTCTTAGCCTCGAACCGTAAGTTTCTGCGTGAGTTTGATCACAAGGTGGCGCTGGTCCGAAACTTCTCAGGCTCCTTCAGGGTATTGTGCTGATGACCCATACCGAGTTTCGTAATGATACGCTAATGCGTTCGTAAAATACAGCATTTTAGCACAAAATTCAAAATGGCCGACGGCCAAAATGTCCGATATGGGAAAATTGGTTATCATTCAACTCGGCATGATGCCCCGAATCCAATGAAACCAAATTTATGATTTTTGGACAAACCCATCAGAAATAATAAGCAAAAACAGCCAATTTTCATATCTCCGCACCTGTAGGTGGCGCTGCACTGAAACACTGCATGATGCCTCAGGTCATGCTTGTGATGTCATGTACCAAGTTTGTTCTGAATACGATAAAGCGTTGCAGAGATACAGCCTTTTCGCAAGCGCTATGTAAAATTTGTACGCGTGCTTTTCGAAAACGGTTTGAGGAATCGACTTGAATTCCATAAATTTTTGTCAGCATGGTCTGAAGATGATCTGGTTCAATTTTTCTGAAAATCGGAGTAACGGCCTAGGAGGAGTTAGAAAAAGTAGGTTTTTCAGATAATTCAAAATGGCGGAATAATTTTCATGACGGAAAATGACGTCATAGGGTGCAATCGATTCGGCTTGACCCAAGGAATCAGAGGAAAACATTTGTTTCTAACCCTCATGGTTCAAAAGTTATTAACATAAACATAAGTGCAACTTTGGACAGCTGGTGGCGCTTGAGGGATTGAGTTAGAGACTCCAAATTTGCTATGGACAAAGGTCAGACAGTCCTCTAACTGTGTGCCAAATTTCACAACCTTTTACCATACGGTTTTATGGGCTGCCATAGACTTTCAGAGCAGAAGAAGCAGAATAATAATAAGAACGCCAACGGATACAATAGGTGCCTACGCAACACTACACTGTAAAAAATACTTGTTGGTTTAACTTAAAAAAGTAAGTTACCTGGTTGCCTTAAAATTTTGAGTTAATACAATGAAGGTGATTGGTTTAATCAACAGAAAATCAAAATATTATGTTATCTGTACCACATTAATTATTGAAGTTGATTTGACAAAAGAAAAAATGTTGTCATAACAAATCATGAAAATAATTTACAGTGTACCGTTCGAAAGTTTGGAGCCGGTAGGATTTGTCTTTCATGCTTGCCAAGGCTGCATTTATTTAATCAAAAATACAGTAAAAACAGCAATTTTATGAAATATTTTTGTAATTTAAAATAACTGTTTCCTATATGAATATATTTTTCAAATGTAATTTATTCCTGTGATAGTGAAGTTGAATTTTCAGCAATTTTTTTAAATTCTTTGATGAATAGAAATTCCAAACGAGCAGCAATTATTTGACATCTTTTGTTACAACGTAAAAGTCTTTCCTGTCACTTGATCAATTTAATGCATACTTTATGATGACATTTTTCAATAAATAAATCTTACTGACCCCAAACTCCTGAACGGTATACTGTATATGTTAACATTAACTTTAATGCAACAGCTAACATAACATAATGAACAATACATTTGCAGCATTTATTCATTTAATTTTAATTTGTACACAGATTTAAAATTTTATGTTAATGCATTAAAAAACAAACAGGAATTAACAATGAACAATATTACATTACACATGAATTAACAATAAACAATAATATATCTATAAATGAACAAAAAATCCTGTTCACTGTTAGTTTGTGATACCAAACGGAACCTTGTTGTAAAGTGTTTCCACTCTTCCTTTAGAGTAGCCTTGAAGAGAAGTAGTGCGAAAGAAGTAGTGTCAACAAAATCTTTCAAAAACTTCAAATCTATATCCGAATGAGTGGCAGAACTAGTCTTCTATATGAAGTTCCTCCTTCTCTGAACTGAAATGTCAGGCATACCTCAGGGATGTCCATAGCAGTATGAGCGAGTGTGTGGGTTTGTGAGAGGATGTAATGGAATATGAGTGTCTACACGGTGTCAAAAAGTGGATGCGAGTACGATTAAGTGTGAAAATGTGTGTGTGTGTGTGTGTGTGTGTAGCAGTAGGGAAATGGGTGTATCTTTGAGGCCTCTCTGTGAAGTGTGCTGAAGCTCCCACATGTAATTAGAACAGTTTTCCTCCTACTTTACTTTCTTCAACATCCACTTAATTTTAGCAGCCAGGGTTTGTTATGTAAAACCTGGGAGAGCTTCTCAACACTGTCAGTTGCGGAAATGTTCTCTCTCTTAACCGCACACAAGAAGATGAATCCGCAAATTATAATTACTTCAAATCTTGTATCCGTATTATAGTGCGATAACAAAAGAGTGTGTGTGGACCGAACGGGGGCTGTTTGTTTGCATTTCCACTGCAGCGCTGATCTTCAATCGCAATCCACACTCTTGAGTTAATGCTTAATTTGAAATGTCAAATCCTTTCAGGATAAAGCCGGATAAACAGGAAAATAAGAAATGTCACATACTCAAGTCCCTGACACTCAGGCAATTAACCACATTAAAGGTCAATAACCAAATGCATGCTGCTTTTAATGACTACAGCCTCTTCACACATCATGTCTTTTAATGGCTTCCCATGTCTATTTTTATCTAGGTTTTGTTTTCGAATGGCTACTCGAGGTGCTGATTCGAAATGTTATTTCGGTCAAGCAAAGCTCAGTACCACTGGATACCTGGAACAAACTAAATGACCTTCTTCTCTGTGTCTTTTCTATTCTTATGTTCTTAACTCAAGGTTCCTTTTAGATAAATTACGAAGCCATAAATAAAAAGCGGGTGCTGACATTCTCTAAAAGTTGGACCAATTTTCTGCTCTTCCTGGGAATTTACCTTCCTTTGTTCTCTTAATCCCTGCCAAGAACTTTTAAGATGGGAAGTCTGGAAAATGGGGGTCCTATCTGGGTGGCAATGGCTTAAAGAAATTATCTCCAGTCCTTAAACCCCCTTTTCTGTTCCACTTTCCTCCTCGTTTCTGCCTTATCGCTCGTCCACCTTGAGTATTTTCAAGGACGACCCACAAATTGAGGGAGAAAAAAACTTCTAAAAGCCAGGCCCTTTGAAATCTGATTGGCCCAGTGAAATGCATCTCCCTTAAATCACAGAGTTTCTCCAGTGTGTGTACTTTTTTTTTTTACAAATAGAAACAGCTATTTATACACTTGTGGATTTGGTAGAGCGTGATAATGCTATCATGTTTGCACACAGATCACTGTGTAAACGGTTCTGTACAGAAATGTCTTAACTCATGGGTAGTCATGGATAGATTAGAGAACTTAAAGGAGGATACTGCTGGTGTGCTTTTGAATGTGCTACTGACTTTTTTGTAAGGGGAATGAAAATTCTGTCATCATGTATTCATAACAAACCCGTATGACTGACTGACTTCATTTCGTGTAATGCAAAATTGTGAAAAATGTGCTGGCCGCTCTTTTCCATGCAGTTACTATGAATGGGAACTGGAGCTTTCCAGCTTCAAATATAATGCCAAAGCACCATACAAATATCATAAAAACAGTTTATTTGACTTGCAATATGTATCAGTTCTTCTAAAGCCATACAAGAGATTTCAGCGAGAATCAGACTGAAATTAAGGTTGTCATTCGCTGATTATATTTCCCTCCATTGAACCGTTAACCGACGTGAATGCATCACTCAATACGTTGAACTCCAGAACCGATTTGCGAATCAGTCATTTTGACCAGTTTTCTGAAAATATCAGCCCAAAAGAATGATCCATTCCTGATTGGATCATGCACAATCCAATATTTCTACTTATCAACTGAACTGTCATAGACAATGCAAGGAGATATATAGCAGATGTCAATAAATTTCAATAATAATGTTTTTTCTTCACACAAATTAATTATACACTACAAAAAAGTCTTATTTACCAGTACATATATCTAAACATTCTTAAATCAAAATATATGTACTCGATAAGCGAGATTACTTAAGTCTTGTTTTCTGAAAAATGTATCAAAATTAAGTATGTTTTTGCTTAAAATGAGAAAATTAGAGATGCACCGATTGATCGGCCAGGGATCGGAATCGGCCGATTTTCCTCATGATCGGCCCGGATCGGTGATCGGTGATCAGTCTCACTTCTTACCGATTCCGAGCTGATCTTTTTTGTTACCAGCGGCACAGGCAATTACGTCAAATGCGCGTTCTCACTCTCTTCTCTGTCACGGTGAAGTGACACACACCCGCGCGGGCGCCTCCTCTCTCTCACTCGCCTCATTCGCTCCGGTTAAATAGTGCTTACTGCGCATAAATTTTAGTAATTCCCGCAGGTTTCGCGCTCGAGTCACACCGAAAGCACGCGCACCACTGATCTATATTAGTGAAGCGAACAAGCCATGCTCAGTCTCAAACAGAGATAGAAGTCAAACAGACTCACAAGTACCAAAACGAGTAGCATAATGCGCTTAAACTGTCAAATACATACAAAAGTATGTCAAAACCAGCGGCACAGGCAATCTTGGCGAGTATTCAGATAAACAGCTATTTAATGATTCAAAACTGACTAAGAAAGTGAACCCATGTCGTGTGTAACAGTATTGGGTCCGTTGAACACCGTTCATAAACTCTTAAAGGGACAGCAGTCCAATATTCCTGCTGCTGTCTGTCATGTTAATCAAAGAACAAAAGGCAAAGAAAATCACTTTCTGCTCTTGACTGAAATACGTTTTATAACTTTAATGGTAAGATTTGATCTGTATTAATATTTACAATAAAGACTACATAAATTAATGTAACCAATGTAAAATAACACTTTCATAGCTCTCTTTATTCTATTGCATTTATTTGAGTTGTTTATATTTTATTACTGATTTTACTTGTTTTTTTAATGAAAATAAGACTTTGCATTGAAGAAAAGTAGATTTTTGTTTGTATATGTTGTTAATTATAGTTCTTAGAAAGAAAATCGGAATTGGCAAAAATCGGTATCGGCCGATCTCACTAACAAAAAAATCGGAAATCGGAATCGGCCAAGAAAATTGCAATCGGTGCATCTCTAGAGAAAATAAATTTGCCAATGGGGTAAGAAAAATTCAAAATTCATTAAAAGGGAAAACAAGTTTATTTTTCTTACTTTGTTGGCAGATTTATTTTCTTGTTTTGAGCAAAACTCATATACATTTTTCAGAAAACATTTAATAGTAATTTTGCTTATCAAGTAAATGTGTTTTGATTTAATGATGATTAGATATTTGTACTGGACAACAAGTCAAAAATACCAAATAAGAAAATGATTTTTTGCAGTGTATGAATTCAGAGGGCTTGCATGGACTTTTCTGATATATTTCTGTTGGTTTTGCATAATTGTGGATGCTGAAAAGCTTCAGTCTTATTATTGTATAGAAACAGAATTTATCCTTTTGTGTTCACAGAAGAAAGAAAGGGAAAATGATGACAGGATTTTCATGTTTTAGGTGAACTACTTATTTAACTCACATGAGTGTGTTGCTCTCCAGGTGGATTCGTTCTGTAACCGAGTCTAAACATTTATTATATTTTCCAATGTATATATGTTTTCACACAAATGTTTGTGAATATTTGTTTGAACTTCAGCCTGTGAGTGACATTGTGAGAGCTGTAAGTCATCTTGTGTGTAAACATACATCTGGATGTGTGAGTGCGTGCATGTCGGTCATGTGTCCAGACGCGTGTGTGTCTGATAGGGGAGCAGCTGGCTTGGCAGGCAACTTCAGATGAGGGTATAATGGGATGGAGGCTCTGCCTCGCTCTCTCCTTCATGGAGATGATTGCTAGAGAACACTTGGTTTCGAACCAGCACCCCGTGCAACACCAATTCCCAAAGCTACCCACTGCTGCAGCCATCAATGACAGAACCAGAATCTGTCAGTCTGTGCACCTCTGAAAATCACCTGTATGCCACCTAAATGCTGCACGGAAGACAGAAAGATCCTACAAATCACCAGCGCATATTAATACAAGAAAGGACATTTTTACAGTGATATTATCATGGTTAAGGAATGTTGTTAAAGACCCAAGATTTAACATAAAAAAAATTATAAATAATGTATAAAATTTGATTTATGAATGCAGAGAAACTACACAAAAACATAAAAATAATTACAATAATAATAATAAAATACACTGATGAGGCAAAGTCACAGGTGCAGCGAATATTGTTGATCATCTCCTAACAAAGCCACATATTAATGTCTGGGTAGATAAGATCGAAAGCAAACAGCCAGTGCTCATAATCAATGTGTTGGACGCAGGAGAAATGGGCAGGAATAAAGATCTGAGTGACTTTGATGAGGGCCAAATTTTTATGGCAAGGCGACTGGGTCAGAGTATCTCTCTGAAACGGCCTGTGTGTTGCTCCCAGTCAGCAGTGGTAGGAATTTACCAACAGTGGTCAGAGGAGGGACAAAACAAACTAGCGACAGGGTATTGGCAAAGACTATAGATACAGAAAGACTCCTATTAGTTATGAATAGAAGAAACTGCAATGCGCAATATGGCGGAATACATCCCGCATTCTAAAGCCGCACACACATAACGATTGTAAGGCCGATTATGAATGTAAATTGATACTTATGACTGATCGCGCTCAAACGCGCCCAATCAGAGTCAGTTGCGTTCAGTCTGCGATTACAGTCGGTGTTCAAATTCCATGTGTGAGCATATAAATCGGCTCCAGTCGAAGGAAACAATCGGTATGTGTGTTCAGTTCAGTCTTAGAATGTTTCAGCTAATCGTTAGGTGTGTCCCCGGCTTAAGTATAAGAGCCAATCGCTAATTGATAAAGTCAATTGCGTCACTGCAGCTGCCGCTAGAAGCTTTGGTTCCCATAGAAACCTGAGACTCATGTTTAGGACTGCACATGCGCATTGGCTAGTCTATCCTGAAAAATATGCTTTTTAAAACGCTATTCAAGCATAAGAAACAACATTTATGGGACAGTGCATGTCAGATTTTGTTGCCGATTTGAAATATGTAATTTAAATGTGAGTTTGCCTAGCAGTTTTAGAGATTTCAGGATTCCCCCATTCAAATAGATAGGACTTGAGGTGCGTCCCAATTCGCGTACTTGTGCACTATTCTATGACGTTTTTAAGTATAAATAGTGCAAGTAGTGCGTTCACACTGAAAATTCCAAAAAGAAAAAGTGCACTTTAAATACCCGGATGGTGCACTAAATTAACGGAAAAAACGAAGTGTGGAATGTTGGACACTTCGTGCACTCAACTGTCGCAGCTTTAATTATGTAGAGGAGGGGGAGGGGGTATCGGACTCCGTTGTTAAATGACAAAATAACTTTATACAATTCACGCACTACATGGATGAGTGCATAGTGCACAAGTACATAGTGTATAAGTGTGTAGTGTATAGTGCGTCATTTGGGACGCAACTTTGGTCTTGAATGCCTGAAATAGCTGCCCGGAGGCATTGCAAATATGACCGCTGAGTGAACAGACTTTCCTTGAAGGGGACTTTAGTGTTGGGCACCCAAGGCTCATCTACTGAGGTCTACTGAGGCACAACTCGAGTGCCTATTATGACCCGTACACCGTTGCAAATGGCTACAATGGGCATATGAGTGTTGGAACTGGACCTTGGAGCAGTGGAAGAAGGTCATCTGGTCCGATGTGTCCCATTTACGTGGACGGCCATGTAAGTGTGCTCCATTTACCTGGGGAAGTGATGGCACCAGGATGCACTGTGAGATGATGACAAGCCAGTAGAGGGAGTGTGATGCTCTGGGCAATGTCCTGCTGGGAAACCTTGGGTACAGCCATTCATGTGGACATCAATTTGACCCATGCCACATAAATATTGTTGCAGACCAGGTACACCCCTTCATGACAATGGTGTTCCCTGGTGGAAATTACCTCTTTCAGGAGGATAATGCACCCCGCCACAATGCACACATTGTTCAGGAATGGTTTGAGGAACATGATGAAGAGTTCAAGGTGTTGCCCTGGCCTCCAATTTCCCCAGATCTCAGTCCAATTGAGATTTTTTGGAATCAACAAGTTCAATCAACAGCGGCTCCACCTTGCAACCTACAGGACTTGAAGGATCTGCTGTTAACGTATTGGTGCCAGATACCACAGGACACCTTCAGGGGTCTAGTGGAGTCCATGCCTCGTGTGGGTCGGTGCTGTTTTGGCAGCATGCAGAGGACCAACATCATATTAGGCAGGTGGTCATAATGTTTTCGTTCATCGGTGTATATGCCATTGACAAATCTATTTATTAATGCCTTTAAATGTGGCTCATGCAATCAGATTTTACACATCCAGGCAGATGTAAATGTTAATCATGTGTGATACATTACTAAGAGACAAAAACAAACATGTTTGTTTAATAAAGAGTTGTTTGGTTTTCTTTTGTGACACATTCATGACACATACAGAACAGCTGCAGCACGGAAAAACTAAAAGTGCATGTTTTTAATGTGTCAGGGGAAATACTTGGGTCTTTAAGGATAATTGCTGCGTGTTCTCTTGCAGTGCGAATTTGTGCAGTTCTGACACTAAGCGTGGTTAGGCGCTGACATTCAGCTGTGCTGTAATCAGCAACATGACGTTGAGGTGCATTACTGTCCATTACTGAGAGCCATTAGGTGCTGAACGAAGGCAGAGAGGGAGATAGAGGAGGGTTACTGTTGTGCTGAATACTACAGAAGAGCAGGTTCATAACTGCTCCCACCGAGACGCCCATTTTAGAGGAAGAGGAACGTAAAGACATCTAAATTAGAATAAGTCTTTTGACATGCTGAACAAAACTAGACTTAAAGTTAAAAATAACTTTAAGTGTAGATTTGTTTTGTCCAGCAGTGGAGTGGAATGGTACCCGTAGCACATAGCATAATGCTAAACATGTGGCGGTGGTGAGGGTAAATTCCTCTTGGACTGACTTTCATGAATTCCTGAACTCTGGGTGGCATTAGACACTTTGAAGATCTTGAGCTGTAATCCATGGATGTAACCTGCACCCCTCATTTTTTCCTAAACTATTTCAGATCTCCCTAATGCTCATTAGCCAAGTGCAGAAGGCTCAACAAAGCATAGCTCTCTCTTCCTCTCTCTTCCTTTCCCTGAGGCTTAATGGAGTGGTACAATTCATCCCCCCCAGAAATGATACAGGTCAACCCCAAGCATGAACCGCTGAGCACGACACCACTGGCTGTGAGTACAGAGGAGGGCTGTAAGGTCTTTACTCTCACTGTTCCAGGGTCAGGGGGTCAGAGAGGTGTAGATGGTAAATTTGTTAAGAGGCAGGGGGCAGACCTGATCAGTGAACCGTCACACTCACACTCGGAATGCACAGCAGGCCAATTAGCGGAGAGCCTGTTGAGGAATGCATCCGACCACAGCTGTCCACTATATGACCAGAGTTCATGAAGCTGTCTGAGATAAAGCTCCTTTAAGGGTGAATAAAAGCAGTGGAACAGATGGAACATTGTAAGTGATCATATAATGCACAACGGCTATAGTAAAGATCCGTTCACACCAAGAACGACACCGCCTTGCCAAAAAATAGGATTTAAATAGGCAAATGCTTAAGAATCTGTGATTGGATCATTATTGCAGTGATTATTATGTTTCTAGCATGTTATATGTTTGGGAACAGTTCTTTTAACCCCAAATGATGGAGTGTGTAGCTTTTAATTTCTTAAACAACCATGTAAGAAGACACATCATGGCCATATTACAGGATGACAATGCCAAGATTCATCAGGCTCAAATTTGCTCATGAAGAATCATTTCACCACACATGAATTATCACCTCCAGACCTTAAATTCATTGAAAGTCTTTGGGATGTGCTGGAGTAGACTTTACAGAGTGCTCACCTCTTGCTTTGTCAATACAAGATCTTGACCAAAAATTGATGCACCTCTTGATGGACATAACATCACAACATTTATACATCACAAAAGTAAAACAAATAAAACGTACTGGAAATATAAATAACACTGATCCAATGGCAGTAGTTCTCAAGTCAACAGCATTACTCTGATAGCAGCTCAAGAGTCGGTTAATGGTTACAACAGTTCTCGAGTCACCAGTACGCTGAACCGAGGAAGCAGTTCAGAATCAGACATGTCTGCGAAGAACCGACTGCAAGTTGCTGATACAAGAAAGCGTAAACTGAATAGTTGACTTGAATTGGGGCTAAAATTATTTTTTTGATTTTTGTGCCTATATTCAACAATATCTAGTGAAGGGCAATTTCAAAACACTGCTTCATGAAGCTTCGAAGCTTTACGAATCTTTTGTTTTGAATCAGTGGTTAGTTGTTATTTTGGTTTTTTGGAGCACAAAAAGTATTCTCGTCGCTTCATAACATTAAGGTTGAACCACTTTTAAATACGTCTTTAGTACCTTTCTGGATGTTTGAAAGTGTAAATTAACTTGCTGTCAAAGCAGGCCTCACTGAGTCATCAGATTTTATCAAAAATATCTTAATTTGTGTTCCGAAGATGAACGAAGGTCTTACGGGTGTGGAACGACATGAGGGTGAGTAATTAAAGACAGAATTTTCATTTTTGGGTCAACTAACCCTTTGAGACTAGTTTATTCACAATAGATGGAAAACATCATTATTGGGTGCTTTAATAATAGCATTGCGTTTATGTGACATTATTGTGTGATTATGTAAATGAACTGGTGAATTTTTTTTTTTTAACCGGTTCATTGAAGCAAACTTTCTGAAAGAACCATTTTGTGGAAAAGAATCTTCCCATTACTACTTTATGCCACTCAATGAAAGGAAAAAAAAAAAAAAAAAAAATCAAGCAAAAGACTGACAATACAAAATGAGATTTAATTAGGAAATTAGGACAATGAAACATCTTGTCCACAGTTGTTTTGAGAGAAAGCTGACCAGAGAGATGTAAAATTGAATCAATGCAATGAGCTTAGTCAAATACTGCATGCACAATGAAGCAACTTGCATCTGCTCAGTCAATACAGGCAGAATGGTCCACACAAAAGGTCAGATATGCACTTAGCCAGTGTGATGTGGCTATGCATCCTCAGATTGTATTTCAATTTGGGATTTGAACAGTAAGAATTGATTTCAAAGGTTTTGAATAATGCAGCAATTATTGCTGACACGGACGCATTTTGAACATTGTTACTGGCTCTCTTGTTACTTTGGCTCTGAGAGTTGGCACTTCAGCTGCTGCTATGGTAACTCCGAGCAGCAAGGCTCTCTGAAAAGCCTTCCGATCTGTTACACTATCCATCCGGGGCCAGACACAGAGCTTTGACCTGATAACACAAATTATTAGCTAGGAATGAAAGCTTCCTACTCAGTAAACACAAAACCGGACAATGCCAGGAGCATTTGTAGGTCATTCTAAAACGGGTGTCACTTTCACTTTTCACAAGTAGACAGGAGCTGAGCTTACATACAGATATTTTTCTATAGACAAAAATATGGTAATTTTTCCCCTATCATCATGAGGATTTTTTTTTGGCCCTGTCCCCACCAATGTGTTCCATTCTTTATTTACACAGATATACTATAGTTTAAAAGTTTGGGGTCAGTAAGATTTTTTTTTTTTTTTTTTTAAAGAAATTAATACTTCTAATTACTTTACCAAACATGCATTAAATTGATCAAAAGTGACAGTAAACCCATTTATAATGTTTTTTAAACATTTTTATTTAAAATTAATGCTGACCTTTTGAGCTTTCTATTCATCAAAGAATCCTGAAAAAACATGTTTTCAACATTGCTAATAATAAATGATTGTAAAATCTTGCCGACCCCAAACTTTTGAACAAGTGTATTACACTATAATGTTTTTTAATATATTATTAAAAATACTTTTAAGTTATAGTAATCCTTTTAACATAATATTTTTCACTTTTAAAATGATTTATTACTTTATTGACAGTAGGAAAAAATCTTAAATTCTCTTAAATGTTGTTAATGTTATTTTAATATAATAAAAAATTGACAATGGAAAATTGGAAAAGACAGATAATTCAGCATTAAACTTTCTTTTTCAGAAACACCATAGTATATCATAACCTTGATTCAATTGTATTGCCTTTCTAGTACAACATATAACACATTCAAATGTATACAATTTTTGATTAAGTTGGCAAAATGCCGTTTTATTAACGCATTACTCATCTAATAGAAAATGTACAAAAAAAATGTACATCTGTTTTAAAGATGTCAAAGACTGGATCATCTGGAAAGCACCGTTATACTTGAAGAGTCAAATTTGAATATAAACAAATCTAAATCATACGCGTCACAAAATCATCTGCCGAATGACGTCCTAACATTTACCAGTGAATGATTTAGAGATGTAAAGCAGATGAGCAAGCTTTCTAAAAATGGCATCTTCTAGATAAACACGTATCATACAGACGTCTTTGCAAAATTCAAGTGCTGAATGGGTTAATTTGCCAACAGATTTCCTAAGCAACTGTTACACCAATGCCCTGACTGTCAACAGAAGAAGAGCACAGAAAAATAGCCACACTATGGTTAGATGTGTGCCAGAGAGAGGCTGGGCTGCTGCTGCCTTATTGCTGCCCAGTCAGTCAATGATTTCACAGGCAGTGTCTGGGTATGAAGGTGCATCCATTCCAAAGGAAACTGATTTCAGCTGGGCTTACAAGCCACCATCATTTATATATAAAGGTGTAAAACAAATTCAATTGAGCTTGAGAGATAACCACACAAAATTTAGTGACTGCAGCGCCAATCATGCAAGTCAGTAGCATATTTGGATATTTATGAGGCAATCATTCGAAGTGCTCCTAGATACCATTTTGATTTTGTTCCGCTAACACTGAACTGTATGCCAGTATCAGAAATGAACTTTTCCATAGAGTTGTTTTTCAGACTTAATTTTTACTTTTTCTAACCATATACAAATATATACTTTGGCTTACTCTTTTATGTAAAATACTTAGATCAACTAATTAAAATCAATTATATATATATATATATATATATATATATATATATATATATATATATATATATATAAATAAAGAAATTATTACTTTTATTCAGCAAGGATGAATTAAATTGATCAAAAGTGGCAGTAAATACTTTTGCACTGTTATGAAACTTTAAACTTTAATTTTAAATTTTCTTTTGAACATCAAAGAATCCTGAAAGAAAATGCATCACATTTTTCACAAAAATATTAAGCAGCACAAGAGTTTTCAACATTGGTAATAATAATAATAATAATAATAATAATAAATGTTTCTTGAGTTTCAGCATATTAGAATGATTTCTGAAGGATCATGTGACACTGAAGACTGGAGTAATGATGCTGAAAATCCAGGCCTGCCATCACAGGAATAAATTACACTTTAAAACATATTAAAATGGGAAAAAAATATATATATATTTTTTCAAATTGTAATAATATTTGACAATCTTAGTTTTAATTTTTGCCTCTTTCAGTTTAATTGTTGCACTAAGCCCCTATTTATTTCTTACAGTCGTGCGCACAGATTTATGGGATATCATAGGTAGTGAAGGACACATCTATGCTGCCTTCAAGAATTCATCAGACAATTATATAAGAATCTTAGTAGACAGGACGTGACGAAAATTTTTCAGCTTTCAGTCACAGCCACCTGATAAAGAAAAAGATGATGAATTGCAAAAGAGATCACATATTTGACTGTGTGACTGGTTGAAGAAATAGATTGTTTTACTCTTTAAAAAAACATGAAAGTCCAATCGGGCTCCTGGAAAGAGTGACCTTCTTTGAGAGAGAAAAAGAGAGAGAAGTGGAGCTTTGAGATTTTTTTCCTAATGAAAAGAACAAAGGCAGAGGAGTCCTGTGTCCTGAATTCTCATTTCTTCACTTCAGTTGCAAAGAGAGAACGAAAGCGAGCACGCTGTGGATGTGACGGTGTTACAGCGGCGATGAGGCTCAGGCTGAGAGCACCATCATTATTCAGCTCAGTAAATGAGAGGAAAGGCAGGAGCTTCAGGCCTCTCATTACACAGAGCAGCAGAGGGCTCCGAGTGAAATGCGCTGTGGATATTACACACTCCTTCCTCCAGCATGTCAGGTTACTCACCTACAGATCCTGCTAGACTGGCCAGCAGCAGCTATTACCACCCTTGAGCTGGACAAGCCACACTGGAAGTGGCAAGTTAAGGGAGCTGAAGCCAAGTCTGGCTAAGACATGCAATGGAATAAAATTCGAATGATTTAGAAAACTAAAACTGAAGGAAACTTAACAAGTTCACCAATTTCCACTATAGGCAACATGAGTCAAAAAGCATATAAAACAGAACTGATTACTACTGTAAATGCCTGTAGAATCACAAACAAATTAAACTCAATCAGTCCATAACTACGGCATTCACAGCTGAGTAAGCTGACAAACGTGTATGTTCTTGCTCAAAGACTGAAACATAGAATGCGTACACAATCTATGTATGTAAATGCCAGTTGAGTCACTTTTAGATCACTTAAAACAACATTTATTTGACATTTTGGTAACACTATATTTTAGGATATTTAAACTAGTTGCTTATTAGCTTGCATATTACTAGAATATTGGCTGTTTGTTACAGGGTTCATGCGGGTTTCAGTAAGTCAAATTTAAGACCTTTTGGTAACACTTTACTTGAAGGGGTGTGCATAAGACTGACATGACACCTTCATAATCTTGACATGACACGTGTCATGAATATGAAGGAGGTTATATGAATGTTTATGACAACTGTCATTAAGTGTCATTCACTCAATTATGTCATTTTTAATGCAAAGATGACATTGTTTGAGATGTCCGAGTTATGACAACTTGACATAAACCAATACATCGTAACCTGTCAGTGTCTTTGTCATGACAACTTGACATCATTTAGCTTTATGGGTTAACATTACATTAAACTGTCATGTAGTTGGTTTTGACATGAGGCCATTATAATAGTGTCATAAATATGTATCTTGAGCTCAAGTACAGTGGTAGAAATTGAACTTGTCATTAAAATGTCATTAAGTGACAATACTCTGACAAATAATTTTATAACAGCGTCATGACTATTTTTCATTTCATGTTTTTTTTGTTTTCGTTTTTTGTTTTTTTAAGTTTCCTCCAACAGAAGGTCAGATAATAGACAATTTCAAATTTCGTAAAAAAGATGACACTGTTATAAAATAATGGTAACACTTTATTTTAGGGTCTTTTAACTAGTTGCTTATTAATATTAGCATTCATATGGCTAAAATATTGGCTGTTTATTAGTACTTATAAAGCACATATTAATGCCTTATTCTGCATGACCTTATTCTACATTCTTAATCCTACCCAATACCTAAACCTAACAATTAACTATAATAAGCAGTAAATTAAGAGTTTATTGAGGGAAAAGTCATAGTTAATCGTTTATATATGTGTTCCCTATACTGAAATGTTACCAAAATAATGTAATGTAATGTTAACCCATAAAGCTAAGTAGTTTTTTAAGTTTGATAATTAATCTGCTATGTCATGTTTATGACAGGTTATGATGTTTTGCTAATGTCAAGTTGTCATGACAAAGACACTGACAGGTTATGATGTATTGGTTTATGTCAAGTTGTCATAACTCGGACATCTCAAACAATGTCATCTTTGCATTAAAAATGACATAATTGAGCGAATGACACTTAATGACAGTTGTCATAAACATGCATAAAACCTCCTTCATATTCATGACACGTGTCATGTCAAGATTATGAAGGTGTCATGTCAGTCTTATGCACACCCCTTCAAGTAAAGTGTTACTGACCTTTTTAAGACATTTTAAGACCATAAAGATTGAAATTTAAGACCTACACGACGCATTACCAAAAAATATTCAAATCAAAGAAATTCTGAAAAAATCATTTTATTTCAATGAATTCAGTCATCGAAAAAGCATTAATTTAATTTACAGATAAAGCAATCACATTAGTAACCTTCCACACACAACGTGCCAAATGCCCAAAACCTTAGGCCCAAAATGAAAATAGGCTAAAACAAACTTGCCCTCAAATAGAATAGATTTCATCTCATATTTATTTACATTACAAAACAGCATATTAATAGCCTAATAGAGATTGAACAGGCTACTCCAACCCATGTAACAACCAATGTAGCACACACACACACACACACACACACACACACACACACACACACACACACACACACACCACATAATCCATGTTAGATAGACAGATACTTACCTCGGGATAATTAGAGCATGTATGTATGTATGTATCTATCTATCTATCATGGATTATCTGATGTGTGTGTGTGTGTGTGTGTCCCCCGCACTGTCCCATGAACTGTGAGCCCAGGTACCTCGACAGTCGACTTAATTCCATTGTTCCAGAAATGAACGTGGACATCAAGCTGCTTGGTCCTGGAGGTCTGATTTTGGCTTTCATTGAACATTACAACATACGGCCCAGTAAGAGTATGAATCAATTCCCTCTTTATAAACTCTCCCAATCCAAATCTCGCCACATAAGCGATCTTGTTGGGCCCGCAGGAGAACGTCTTCGCGATTACTGAATCAGGGAACATCACTCGGAAGAGATCGCTAATCTCACTGTTGCTATTAAATGAGTGGTGTTTAGTCACCGTGTGTAGTATCCAAAGCACCTCGGCTTTCGATGTGTCAGTCGATCCGAAAGTTCCCTGAAGGTTGTTCGACGGAGCTGCGATGATATTGCGCTGGAGACCGGAGGGACCAGGCATTGAGGAGGACGACGGCAGTGGTGAGGCTAATTGGCTGAGTCCGCTGAAGGCATTTTGCGGCTAGCTTGTGTTTCTCCACTTTGGCGTGTGACTCCAGCGCCTTCACACCCAGAGTCCCTAATTTAGTTATTTATTTTTTTTTTGCAAAGTTTGCAGTAAGACTCGTACATGGAGCTGGGTACCGCTTGTAACCAACAGCAGAAATCGCTGTGATCTAGCCATGTCTCGTTGAAAGTAACTCTGAGGAGACACAGACGTATTTCGCGGGCAGGTATTGCATTTATCACGGGATTTGTAGTTTTATCACCGCGTATACCAACACCAATATACCCCAGAAAGAACTACGACTCGCTACTTTGTAATAACTTTCAGCAGGTTGCGTTTCTGGAAATGGGTAAAAACAATTTAGACCTGACTAAATGAAATTTAAGACCTCGGATGAAAATCTGGCCGTTTTTAAGACTTTTTAAGGCCTTAAATTTAAAGTTCAGAATTTTAGTCTTTTTAAGACTTTTTAAGACCCCACGGGAACCCTGTATTAGTACTTACGCTTTCTGTATTCCTCAAAAAGCTTCTACTTACGGGGAAAAAAAAAAAAAAAAATGGAACTAGCGCCATGTTCGTTCCATAAGTAGAATAGGGAAGGCATAGGACATACAGCGTAAGCTTTTTGAAGAATACAGAAAGCGGAAGCACGTGCAATGACCAATCGTTTCGCTAGATAAGACCCTTATTCCTCGTCTGGTATCGTTTAAAGCCTTTTGAAGCTGCACTAAACTAATTTTGACCTTCAACCATTTGGAGGCCATTAAAGTCCACTATAAGGAGAATAATTCTGGAATGTTTTCATCAAAAATTTTTATTTGAAAGTGAACTAATCCTTTAATCCTAACCAATACCAAAACTTAACAATTACCTTACTAACTATTAATAAGCAGTAAATTAGGAGTTTACTGAGGGAAACATCATAGTTAATAGTGAAAATGCGTTATCACAATTGTAAATAATAATTTATAATACATATGAATTAACAATAATAATACTACTAATAATGAACTAATTGATGTTTAAAATCATTTTAGAACAAGTACAACATGCCACACCACAGAACATGTCAACAAAATGTCAACTACCATAGATATAGTATAGATTGGTGGTGATTCCATGTGGGAACTTCTGGACTCTGAGCTGATCTACAGTAGCTGATCTGGCCACAAGGGCCACAGGCAGAGCCAGAACTTTTTAATCAGATTAAACGTGGCTGATGAGGTGCGGGTCAGTACTCTGAGCCCTGGTGCTGAGCGCCACGCGCTGGGCTCGAGGGTTATCACAAGCTCCCCAGACGTGTTGATTGGAATCGGGCAGCGGGCCGCTCTGGGCCATGGGGAGGTTAGATTAGAAGCGCACTGCAGCCTGCACATAGAGCCTTCTGTTTTCATAAGTGATTTTCTCTTCCCTGCAGCAGATCCACCAAAGTCCTGCTTATAATCAGATGCAGATCTAACTTCACTGCTGATGAAATCCAACAGGACACACTGCAGCCTTTCACCAGCTTTTGACCTGTATTAACAGGGCAAACCCAGGAATCAAGAGACTGGCTGGATTAAACTCGCTGAATGAATAAAGCACTTTATTCTTGATGGAATTATGCTACAGTTATTGAAACAGTGAGCATTCGGATGCTAAACATTCTAAAGCGAGGTGACCACTCATACATATATGAATGTGAGAAATCATAATGCTCAATATGGCAGCTGTAGCCAAAATTAAAGAGTCAATCAGCTGGTGTTTACCCTGGTAAGGGGTTTCAAACTTTTTGATGCTAACCTGGGGCATATTCTTCGTACGTCGCTAACTCACTTAGCTGGATTTGACTGATGCCGATTTGGCATGATCTTGGATTGTTCGGTTCTTCGACGCTCATCCTGGACATGTCATCCTGCTGTCATAGCAACAGGTCCGTAAGCTCAAACCTGCTCGGGAGCAGGCTTATTTCATGTAAACAGGATTAGATTGCATCTTTTTAAGCAGAGGTGATGCTTAAAGTCTGTCCCAGCCACTGCTACTTTCCCACAAGAGTACCCTAATGTAAACCAGGGACAATAATAATGATTTAAAAACAAATTTGCAAATAATACTATAATGCCGTGTAGTGTCATAATATAGACACCGACAGTTTTACTCTTTGAGAGATTCATTCGTGAGGGAATAATTACGTAATAATTTTTATTGGGAGTCTTACACACATAATGTACAGATGTCTATGCCGTACATGCATTTGTGCATTTGGACCGCGACAGATATTATGGGAGTGGCTTGATGAAGCGCAGGGAGATGCAGATAACTTCATCTTGACCCTTAAGAAACTTTAATTAATGCTGTCAAATATGCTTCAAAGGTAAATTAGTTGCTAATTACAACATTGAAATAAAAAATGGCCTGTACAAATACTAGAAATTGTGAATATAGCCTAAATAATTGGGTAATCATGTAAAAAAAAAAAAAAATAGTGCACATTTCATTTATCTATTATAACATTTATGTCGTTCTTCTGTCATTTATTCGCTTGGCTGTTTCCTTATAAATGTCTAGAAATTCGTCAAGTTTTTAGTCAGGTGTCTTTTCTCATTCTATGATGTCATTACGTTGCCGTCTTGACTCCAGCCAATCGCTGCATTGCTGATCGTGGTTTTCGTGTATCGATACATCTGCCCTTTTCATGGAACACGAGAACACGCAGTAATCTTAGACAACTTAATCCAGATATTTTAATCCAATCTGCAAATTCGTTTGAAGAACCAAATTAGCCAAAGTTCAGTTATCACGATTAGAAGATCTGGCATCTGTAAAATCATCTCAGATGTATTAAGCGAGGTACGAAGAATATGCCCCAGGTCTAACTTTTTACCAATACGTACATATCACTGCAGTTTCCAACAGAAATAAACACTAGAGGCTTGTAAAACAGCAAGCACTTTTAAGTGTTTTCATACACAGTCATGATTACAGTGTCAGATTATGGATTAATAAAGACTTGTTTTTACGTCTCCTTGCACGATATTATGTTATGATCTCAAAACACTTTTTACCAAAGTGCATGATTTGTAAACAAATACATTTTGGACTGCTTAACCAGCTCCATATGTTTAGCTTTTCTGACGTAACAAGCTGGCTCCCTAGCTCAGCTGATACGAAATTGTACTTAGGGTGCAGAATTCTTGGGTACGAATCCCGAGAAACATGATTCATGATAAAAGTGCTCAAAGATGAGAGAACAAATAAAAAACAAGTTAAAACGGCTTGCTTACGATTGCTTTGTATGTCACATTTGCTTTTGTAAACACTATCTGGTAGGTTTAGGTGTAGATGGTACATTATTTTAAAAAGTAATGGAGCATTACACTTTTAGCGCCACTCACCGGACATTTAAAATCAGAACTGCGGTGATATGTACAAAAGCAACGTAATATAAAACATACCATATATATGTTCATCTGTTTCTGTAAAAAAACTGAACACGCTTTTAGAGCTACTCAGTGGACATTTCACATTGAAACTATCACAAAACGTACATGGAGCTACATATTTTCGTTTTGCAAAACTGTTCCCACAGGTACGTTTTTCCTAATGAGACTGGCCTGCCAAATACAATGATTCCCTTGTGAGGGACCCCACTGATAAATATAAAGACAGCTCTATATATATACAGTATCTCACAAAACTGAGTACACCCCTCACATTTCAGCTATCATTTTATTATATGTTCTCAAGGGACAATACTATAGAAATGAAAATTGGATATATTTTAGAGTAGACAATGTGCTGCTGTGCTGCTATAGCAGTACAGATTTACTGTCCTCTGAAAATAACTCAACATACACCCATTACTGTCTAAATAACTGGCAACAAAAGTCAGTACACCCTAAGTGAACATGTTAAAACTGTGTCCAAAGTGTCAATATTTTGTGTGAGCACCATTGTTATTTAGCACTGCCTTAATCCTCCTGGGCATGGAATTCACCAGAGCTGCACGGGCTGTTGCTGGGATCCTCTTCCACTTCTCCATAATGACATCACGGAGCTGCTGGATATTAGACACATGGTGCATCTCCACCTTCTGCTTGAGGATCCCCCACAGGTGCTCAATAGGATTCAGGTCTGGAGACATACTTGGCCATTCCATCACCTTCAGCTTCCTCAACAAGGCAGTTGTCATCTTAACGGTGTGTTTGGGCTCATTATCATGCCGTTCAGCCCAGTTTCTGAAGGGAGGGCATCATGTTCTGCTTCAGAATGTCACAGTACATGTTGGAATCCATGTTTCCCTCAATGAAGCAGAGCTCCCCAGTACCAGCAGCAATCATGCAGCCCCAGACCATGATGCTACCACCACCATTCTTGACTGTAGGCAAGACACAATTTTCTTGGTACTTATCACCAGGGCGTCGCCACACACACTGGACATGATCTGAGCCAAACATGTTTATCTTAGTCTCATCAGACCACAGGACATGGTTCCAGTAATTCATGCTCTTGGACATGTTGTGTTTGTTGAAGCCTGCTTCTGCACCTGACGCACAGCACAAGGTCTTAACCCTCTGGAGTCTGAGGCTGATTTGGGGCCCTGGAGAAGTTTTGACATGCCCTGACATTTTTGCTTTTTTCAGTTGTTCATAAACATATTAATGGAAAAAGTGTCATTACACTGTATTCAGCACAAACTAAGCTACAATAATATTTGAGGAACATGTATGTACATGTTTGTGTTTTTGGAGGAATAACGTTTATGCGTGGTTATTAAAAAAACAAAAAACTTAAGTCACTGAAATAAGGCCAAAAAAATATTATTATATATGTGTTCACATGACTTCTGGGTATTGGAGGTTGTAGACTAGAGTTTTTGCTTCAAAATGATTTAAAAATTATCCTGCCTATTCGTTCATATAAAACAATAGAGAGATTTAAATTTTGTAAGACACATTTTGTCAAGAAACAGTATGCGTGGAGGCGGGAATCATCATGAATAATGCTGTGATTCACACCTGTGAAGACAAAAGATTCGCATAATGACCTTTAATGACTTGCATAATAATGAGGCCTTTCAGTCAGGTAGGCTGTGAAAAAACCCTCTGTGATCATGTCTCAAGCTCATCATGGTGTATATCAAACATACAGAAAAAACAGCAATACTGTGAAATGTTATTAAAATAATGGTATTCTATTATATACTTTAAAATATAATGTATTTCTGTGATGCAAAGTGTCTGAACAATTATGTTACCTCTATGGCATTTCATATAGCCTTTTAGCTTAAAGGTATGCACATTTGGAGAAATATTGATGGATTCTCATATGTTTATGTCAATTTTCTATACAGAGGAGTAATATTTATTCAATATTTATTGTCATCACTATGAGCGCTGGATACTGTGTTTTCAATTCATACTTGCGCTCTGTACACCTTTAATCCACAAATGCCTCCTAAAGAAGAACAGGCCATGTGACATTACAAGAACTAACAGAGGCTTCCAGAGATCGCTAATTATGGCTATGCAAAACACTTTTGACAATAAATACACGATTGCAACGATGTATACATGTATTGCCTCAGAATTTGCGTCTGAATAGCGCTCGTTCCGTGGGCGTGGCCGCATTAGCGGATAATGAGCTGAATCACGGACTTCTGACATGGCTCTTTTTTCATACAGATTACATAAACAGAATATTTGTTTTTGATTTGACTTACACGATTTAAAACCTGACATTTCAACATTTTTTTAGACATAAGTCTCATTTTTGTGTCATTAGTATTCACTAAGTTAATTCACTCATTTTCTGAGAACTATCAGATTGGACTTCGTTCAGAGGGAGACGAGAGATCACGCATCATGTTAGTTTTCTTTATTTTACAAAAAGCACAACATTTTGTTTTCACTCTGAGTGTACACAAATAAAAGAAGATATTCTATAGTTTCAATTGATATATTACTTATGTCTCTATGACAAAAAAATGGAGTATTTTTATGTTTTGATGCAATGTGAAAAAAATCCTGCAGAAACGCGCCGGCGCGTTAACTTCTTTGATTCAACTTCTTTGGCCTGTTCCGAGTGGAACCCATCTTGGAAAACCTCTCTCTATGACCCTGGCCACTGTGCTGTTTCATGGTGTTACCGATCTTCTTATAGCCTAGGCCATCTTTGTGGAGAGCAACAATTCTAATTCTCAAATCCTCAGTGAGTTCTTTGCCATGAGGTGCCATGCTGAACATCCAGTGATCAGTATGAGAGAATTGTACTCAAAGCACCAAATTTTAACTGCTCAATACAAGATCCACACATTTGTATGGACCTGTCAAGCAGATAAAAACATGAACATGATGAATAGGACATGTGGCTTTGCATGGTTAAACAACATACAACTGTTATCACTTAGGGTGTTGCCAGCTTTTGTTGCCAGCTATTTTGACAATAATGGCTAATGGCTATATGTTAAGTTATTTTCAGAGGACAGTAAATCTATAATGCTATACAAGCAGCACATTGACTATTCTAAAATATCTCCAAGTTTCATTTCTATAGTATTGTCCCTTGAGAAGATATACTAAAATGGTTGCTGAAATGTGAGGGGTGTTATGATGCCCAGTTTTTCTTAGTAATCATCTGCAAACTCAGCAAGTGTATGATACCTAGTGTTGTCTTGTGGTGAATTACAGCCCTAAATGGTATTTGGCTAAACCCAGACTTTGAAAAAAGCAGCTTCTTCAAGGAAGCGAAGAAGACAAGAGGACATCAGACCTGGTTTTCTATAAACCCTTCACACGGATCTTCCTGGAATGGTAGCAGATTCGACTGCCACATAGTCAATGAACAGACTCAAGCAGCTCAGCAAGGTTAACCAAGACTATAATCCAATTAAAATTCCACAATTATTACAGAGCACATGCCTCTGTCTCTTTTTCTGTCTTTCTTCCAGCTTAGACAGTCATCTGATCGATTTATCCCTGCTTTGACCTTACAAGGCAAAAGTATGGAGAGGGGAGGCCTTCAGCACCCTTTCTCTTCCTCTAAATTAAGTCCAACTTGGTTTGGCTTGTCTTATTTTGAAGGTTGTTTCCAATAGCTCACTGTCTTTGGTTTGGCTTCTATCTTCTCTCTAATTCTATCAATCTTCTTTGGTATATCCTTTTGTTTCTGTTTTCCTATTGATATCTGTAATCCACTTCCAGACCGCATCTCCTAGAGGGAACAAAACGGCCACAGAGAAACTCTACTCCCCAACAGCAAACACAGACATCTGCAGAGGAACCGCATAATACAAAATCGCGTCCCTCAAATGGCAATGGTCCTCCTCCCAATGAAACTAGACCAAGAATACGACACATCAACGACAGCCATATGTCTTATCAGGATGATCTAAACACACATCATAAATCATAAACCCACGGCCTGTAATTGTGACAGGGCCCACACCCGAAACAAAACTCAGACCCAGTCTTTAATCAGACAGAAGATTTGAGCGCAGCATGTTCTCACGGGCAAGAGAAAGTGCTGAGATCCTGACGACTACGCCTCTGTGGTGCTCGAAATGAATTGGGTGGGTCTGTGAAAAGCCTGATGGTTTTAGTCTGGTTTTAATGACTGTGAGAACTTCATACATCCACTGCCTTTACACCTTGCCGGGTCTAAAATAGAGTTTTGACCTTCAGGGAAGCTGAAATAAGCTTTTTCAGGACAGGGAAGGACAAATAATCCCTGAGCTGTACATATCAAGTCTCAATGAAAGTGACTTTATGGTGAACAGAGTAAAGCTTATAATGACCAAAATATTCAAAACTGGGCTGAAAAATAATCTCCATTCCTGAGAACGTCCTGAGACATACGGACAACAACATGTTTTGAGGGATAGTTTATATATATATATATATATATATATACACACACACACACACACACACACACACACACACAGGGTGCGATTTGTGAAAAAAAAAAAAACAGAGGGGGGGATGTTTTTAAATTTTGGAGCTATATACTATTTTTGGCAGCCGTTATAGAAACATTTTTACAAAAAATCTTCTGCTTTAACCTTGAGATTTGAAGTATTAGATAGCTTAGATATTTGCAACACTATCTACAATGACACTAATAATTCTTAATTTCTGATAGAAATGCAAAATCAATCGGTAGTTATTAATAGAATAACGAGACACAAACCTTTACATTCAATCGTGTTTGGTCCCATTTATTTTTGATCACAGTGCATACACATACAAACTTTTAGTCCAAAAGTGCGCACATTTGTAGAAATACACTTTTACCTCAGATTTGATCAGATAGAATATAAGCTGGGCCGTACGCAGGGTTTCATAATTTCATAAAAACCATGTCAGCAAATACATACATGCACAGTTTTGAGGCAGCTTTAATCGCATGTATAGTAATTTCATGACTTAACTTACAACAGAACAACGGACGGTGCATGCTCGTAGTTTCTTTTGCGATTTATTTAAGCTATAGTAATCTAATTATGCAGCGCGTGCCGGCGCGTTCGCGCATGCAATTCTTGAGTGCGCACCGCAAGCACAGTATAACGGCTGATTGGACAGTCAAGTTAATTTTTCTGAGCTTTACCAACATAGCCTGACAACATCTCATCTGACCGCAGTTCACTGTTGTTCAACTGAAGCTCCCTTGTGTCACCTGTCCGCGCTCATTTGACTTGCGCCTGGTGCTGAGGCGAAGTCAGAATGCGCGTCTGAAAAGTGTCCTGTTTGTTGTGGTCATAAAGAGACAGTTCTATATAAACGCAGCGTTTTACTTGGCGATGATTCAAAAAAAGATTTTATTTTTGGTATTTTATATGCTCTGTTGGTGGTTTGTGGAGTAGCATCACCCGGGGGGATATTTATTTATCTCGCTCCCTGTATATATATATATATATATATATATATATATATATATATATATATATATATATATACACACATGTGCTAATATCAGGGTGAAGAAAACAGTTCTCTCACACAGGAACTAAAACACATTCTCCACATTACACACACACACACACACACACACACACACAGGGTGCGATTTGTGAAAAAAAAAACAGAGGGGGGGATGTTTTGTTGTTGTTGTTGTCATTTTTAATCTATAAACTATGGTTATATGGATAAAGAAAAGAAAAATGGCCTAATATTTATGTTTTGTCAACAGTATAAAGACAGTTATACCAGTTTGGAAAGACATGACAGTAAGGAAATACATTTTTTATGTGAACTATCCCTTTAATTTTTGTCTGAGAAACTGGAGCTTTTTTGAAAAAGGTTCTTGTCTATCTGGCAGCATATTCTTGCATCTTATTTCTTTATGTTGAACAAATCTCTGTCCAAAAATAATATTTGATCAGCACTACATCTTGTGTAGTAACAAATCAACATCACATTGTTCATTCTCTGCTTCTGCTATCAGAAAAATGTGAAAACAAAGGGTTAGTGTCTCTATTAAAATAATAAATTGAGCTTACGTGCATTCCTAGACACATGCCTGAGTTCTCTGAAATTCTTAATAATATTGTTCATGCTAAAAGGAGAGAAAAAAAAAAGAAAAGAAAGTCAACCATCAACATAGCATCTACAAGCCTTCCCAGACAGGGCATTGTCCAAATATTAGCTGTAATTCCACATGTGCTAATATCAGGGTGAAGAAAACAGTTCTCTCACCATCTCAGGAACCTAAAAGCATTCATTCTCCTACATTACCATTCCGGGTATTTTTGTAACTTGAGGATATGTGCTCAACAAACTGAAGCTAAATTCATTGAAGTTTACTTCCACTGTTCCCTGGCCAAGTAAAATTAAGGTTATATTGCTTGGCACAATATGGTCCCCATGTTGTATTTTAAACTTGAAACAATACACAGGCACAAAGGCCTTTGAATTAACCTCCTCTGTGGTAGTCTCCCCAACACCGGAGACGTCAGCACTTTTTTCCCCAAATATGTCAGGACAGGAAGCATAGATGAGAAACAACAGGCTGACCAACCAAAACATCATCTAAGGGTAGACTTATTCATGACATATGGAAGAATAAGACAGCTGGAATCAATTACAAAATATCAAATGTCAAAACAGAGTATTGGACATCACCTTCTGTTCTTTTTAAAGAGGTAAATTGCAAAGTCACTATTATAAATCAATTGACTTCTTCCTACAATAATTGAATAACTAGAAGGCAGAAAGAAATGGGAAACTTATCACTTTAACCCAGGTGAATTATGTCCGAAAGGCAGACGAAACCTCATCGGTAGCTATCAGGAGCCAGACGCCCTGCTTTGATCCTAAGTGGCCGTGACTGTTCCACCAGATAAGGTGGAAGCACTATGACATTGCGCCTGAGTCAGCATCAAGCTCACCTTCACCGATAATTCACGGCAGCTCATTCTGCACCTGAAAACCCACTGAAGGCTCCTTTACCCTCAGGCTGACAAGGTGAGAGAGGAGGAGGAAGGTTTGGAGGAAGTTACAGTCTTTTAGAGCCTTCCCTCTCCCTTTGATGCTCTCCGTCCTCCCTGTGATAATGAACTCACGTTGAGCGCTTGAACTCAGCCGTTCAGTCATGCGTGTTGATGCTGATAATAGAGCGCGAGCGATTACTTCATGCACGTCTGGGGCTCAGACTCCGCAGATATGGCCGAGAGACAATTGGGTCGGGTCGGTCAGAGGAAGAGACGGCATCACGCCACCCAACTGAGCGTCTCCTTTGCACTAGATGTTAGGCAGAGTAAGGGTCCCATTAGGCCTGTCTGGGAAGGTAATGAATATCTGTGAGGTTGTGACCTCTGTTCAAACATAGTTACATCATCATCAGAGGGGTTACTGGGGCTCCACATCTGCCCCCGAAGCTGCACACGAGAGGCAGAGAGGGAGAAGATAACAACCCTCATCTGTCTTTATCACTTTCTCTCTGACACTCTGTGATGTAAGGTGTTTTGAAGTGATGACCGATTGCTGTGGTAAAACAACATGCTGTCTGAGACTATAAGCAGGAGTGTGGGGATTAAACCATGCTGCTCTGATCCTCCTTAAGATAAATCAAGTCTGCATTGGTGAAACATTGGTGGACCTTTGCTATAATTCAGACCTAATTTGTCAACCTTCATCTTCTATATTTAGAGTAAGTATTTGTTGGCTTTATGTTACTGTATTAATACAGGTGGGTCAATGACATAAAAGAGCGTCCAAGATAAAGAAAAGGAAACACTAACAGCAATACTAAAAATTTAAATAAGTGAATAAAGTCTTTAAATTGGAGGTGAGTTAACGGAACGCCCACATAAACAGGATGTCTCTTGGACTCACTTGGAGAGCAGAAGCTTCCATGATCCCTCGCAGTAATTTACCTCAAAGTTCACTAATTAATGGACTGTGGTCCAGATCCAGAGCCAGGATTGGTTCCATAAGGACAGTGAATCATTTGTAATAAATTTATATAATTATAAACATTGAATTATTTTTGAGAAACAGCATCTGAAGACGCATATATGTCATGAAAATATGCATTTTCACAGGAATCATAAATCACAGGAAACAGTGAATCAGTTTGATATTTCTGCATTTTGATGATTCTCACGCACAAGACCATGCAAACATAAACTGTACACTAATGCTCACTGAACTTTACCACAACAGTCCATTGCAGAGATGCTTATAGAGTCATCTACTTCTGTTTGTCTAATAACCCAGGTCCACTTATTAGGCAAATAATTTTAATATGGTCTTGAATAATGTTTATAATATTGTGTGATGTTATAAGCTGCATTTAAATGCAAAACACTTCAATAAGGGTTTGGAGCATATTGCAAAACATTTATAACAATTTGGTCAAAATGACATCCTGAATGTATTAGCGTAGAGCAAGCTGGATACAAAGGACAAAGCCTGCTCTATATGAGTGAGAAACCTCTGAGAAACAACAGCAGGTTGTTCAACAGCCTCAGTTGCCAGAATGCAGAAAAAAGCCATTAAAGTCAATTAAGAGGAAAATCAGGCTAGAAATGAATTATCCAGCCTCTAATCTCATCATAGCCATGTGGTGATCAAGAGGGCAGATTATCACTTGCAAATTACTGCAGAGTTCAATTGCTCTCCCACGGGTGGCCATTTTGTTTGAGGTCAAGGTGAAAACGAAAGTTAGCACAGTTTCAAATACATTGAACTCTTGTCATTGGTTGAGCCAATTTTATAGTGGTTTGAATGCTCTTATTTTCTCTACATTTTAAGAAGGCACAGGAGAAAGTATTGTTACATCCAAAAATTACACACTTCACTTAGACCCTCCAAAACAAAAGTCATAAATATAACTTTCGATACAATTAATTAATAGTATATTAAAGCAATTCAAGGGTGTCTGATAAATAGTTATCAGTGCCAGGATGCAGATACATATTGCCTCTATTGATGAATGAAAAAACAGTCTCCTGAATGCAAAAGACAGATAATTCACGGAAGATTCTTTCATTTTACTTAAAAAAACAAATAGAGAAAATAGTTTTTTTGGCCCCAGAATATTGGCCATAACCATATTTTAAGAACTTACGCAACAACTTATCTGGTTTCTCATTGAATAACCAGCCACAGATGCATGGTAGACAGTAGCGGTTTCCTCTAGCCATTGTTCAAGCACAACTTAGAACAAAGATATAGATTTCCCCCTCAAAAAAATCTGAGTGGCACAGACCACTCATAAACGCTGAATGGGTGACAGCCACAGGCCATTTTCATACATCGTTTTACTGGAAAGTTTTCCAGAACCATACTGTTCTGAGTTAGAATCTCTTTGGCTTTTGCCAATGTAGAAACTTGATCTGATTAAACATTCAAACCGTGTTTGTTTGTGGTGGGTATTCTGAGGGTGACCACATACTCTGGCACGGTTAGCTTCATTTGTGAAATCAAACAGAAGTAGAGTGCATTTCATTGCCCTGTCTCAAAAGACGCACTTTATAAAGACTTGAATTCCAGCAGCTAACAGGATTCAAAATTGCAATTTGAATTTAAGTATGTAGAATTCAAAGAAATAGATCAACTGAATTTATTAACTAGAAAAGCAAGACAAACTTTGTTGGCGTGACAGGTTTGAGAAAGTATTATTAAACTATTTTTAATTCGAAGGACGAGGTGGACGGTTGGACAGACATATTGAGATAGATATAGATAGTCAAAACTCAAAAATCAAAAGGGAACCAATTCTTTAAATTGGAATTCTGATTGTCTGTGAGGTCCACAGGACCACACAATGTCCCATTTGTCATTTTGTGGTCATTACTTCACTCCAAACTACCACCCAAATGGCACCCTCAGCCTTCATGGCCCTCCTCCCAGTCTACACTTGGGCTGACTTCTACAATCAACGAAAGTTACACAGCCATTTATATGGATGAATCAGCATCAATTTCCACCTGGCAAAGGCACACAAACAGATGTCTATGAGGTTTGTTCTAAAAACCAATGCGTCTGGACATTTAAGGGGAAAGCTAGACCAGATCTTCCTGACAGCCATCCAAGATCTTCACGTCTGGCTTCTAACTCCCTGATGTTACTGAGTTTGGGCAGCAGGGTGGACGCAATGGAAGGGCTTACTGACTTATTAGGGTTGCCCCAAGTCTAATGTCTCATTCTCCTATTCAGCTCTGTGGTTTATACGGCCCCCAGAGAGGAAAAGATGACAATAGTTGGGTTGGGGCTATGGCAGAGCAGTCATTCCAGCAAACAGGAACCTAAACGCTAAAGCTGCTTATTGTTAAAGCCCTCAGATGGGTCTCACGACACCATGTTGCTAATTCTGATACCTGCTTTTACATTTGAACTGGGAATCAGAACCAACATCAACATCAACATCAAAGGATCACATCACATCCTGTCCCTCTTATGCCCAAATCAACCTTGACTTTGTAAGTGCTGCTACCACAATACGCACAGCAGTACAGCAAGATCTGAGGTCAAAAACCTGCTGAGGAAAATGGGAAAACACATGAGAGATGGACCACATCTCGCTCAAACCACAACTGAAGAAACCCAGTGAAATCCAGCACCGAACTGGAGAATATTAAACAAATATACTCTGCTAACATTTCAAGGAAAATATTTCACTACTGGCAATGGGTTTTATGAAAGTGTGACTTGAATAAATAAAAGAGTTACGGGAAAACTGTGTATTTTTGGGATATTTTCTCATTGTGTGAAAAGGAGATGCAGCTGTTGACGTATGCTGGAGACGGATCTGGATTGTGTCCCAGCTTAGGAAAGGAAACAGCGGTTAGTCCTCAGAGCAAGAGAGAGTCACTCTGACAGATTTGTAAGGTTAGTTTCTCATGGACTGCATCATTCCTCTCAGGGGGAACGAGAGCAAGAGCGTGAGTACAGTCCTAGTAAATACTGCAAGCATTGTCTCCTGGCTGATGTCTATCCCTCATTAGGACTGTAGCAGTTAGGCGGCAGTTGGAGCATTATCATACCAACCCTATAAACAGTCACAAGACTACCATATATATTTTTGGATGCTATTTAGATGCCTCTCTACGGCTCATTGGTTGCCTTCTCCTGACTGATTCCGTAAAGTGAGGCCTTTGAAAACATGAACAGCCTTCCTTTTTAATCCTGAAGCCCATTTGCTTGAATTTTTCACTGGGTAAAAATAGTTTATGGAGACATTAGACACTGCAGGCAACACATAATATAATTGCGTGGTACATAGACAGTGTGGCGTGCATCTTATCTTAACATCTGAGGAATGAGCAGCACAGAACCCGCAAGACAGCAACAGTATTTGCCTTTAAGCCTTTTAACTTCCTATTTTCTATCTTCAGACTTTCGTATAAATGTATTATACACTTCATCATTTATTATGCATTTATGCATTTGCCAGGCGCTTTCATCCAAAGTAACTTGCAGTGCATTCAAGGTATATATTTTCTCAGTATGCATGTTCCCTGGGAAACAAGCCCATGACCTTGGTGTTGTTAGCAGCTGAGCTACAGGAATGATTCCAAGATGGCACGAGATTGTGGGTACAGGTACCTTCTAGAGGACACACATACATTTGTTTTGTTCCAAAACCTTGTGAGTGGCCCACGTAAGCAGTATTTTAAGGCATCCTTTTAAGCCATTAAAGTCACACTCCCAACATGAAGAGGCAGCATAATTATACCGCCTACTAAGATACAATTTATCTGGCTAGATTCTAAGACAGCATCATCTGTGCATATTTCTTATTATTTTATCTAAGCTTGTCTTTTTATTTTATTTACGATCTGCATTATTTGGAATAATATAATGTGTCTTTTGTGGAGAAGGTAATCCCAGAATGAATTGCAACTAGCTCAGTGGGGAAAAACCCCCAACATGAATTACCAGATAACATGTAGTAATCGGCCCGAGCTCGGCTGCTCCGTGGCGCCTGCGGCTCAGACTCGGCTTCGGCGTGTGTTAACCGGGCCGATTGTGGCCCGCAGCTCGCACTGGCACATGTATATTTGTTACAGCTGTAAAGCACTGGGCCAATTCCTGTTCACAGTAACTGGCCCAACTTTGGCTGTAGAGATCTGGGCCATTTCTGGCAATGACTCGGCTTATGTTCACTCGCAGATGACATAATATAGCATAATTATCATAAAATTGTCTTAAAATTGACTAAAATTTCTTGGTAGTTCCTGGTATGTGTTAACTACACATTTTAACTAGCGAATTTGTCAAAAACATCATATTTGTGGTAAAACTTAATATAATAAAAGTGCAGTATAAGACTAATATTCATAATATCAAATCTATTTATAGGTAATGCAGCAATAATTCTTTTATATGCTTTCATGTATTTTAAAACACGCTTCACTACGCTCTCAGTTGATTCATTCATTCAGTTCAGCTAAGTTATTAGCAAAATACGAAATTTACATTACCAATGTGTTATTTAAAACACTTTTCAAGTTTGTTTATACTTATTACATTCTACAGTCTGTATATAAGTAAATACAAGTGTATTTTTTCAAAATGTAGTAAATAGTTTATTTACAGTACTGTAATTTGTATAACAACTGCTGTTATTTGATGTAATATTGTTTTGTAAATAAAATGTCTTTATGCCAACTAGATCAAGTGAGTTCTTTACAAACGGACATAAATTGCTTTCATAATATTGTGTTGTTTGTACAGATTTAAGTAATGTTATTTATGTATTATTGTTTATATAATTTTTAATATAAATTTAAATGATAAATGAATGAACAGTACGGTAGATATATAAAAGGGGCTTGGCCGTGTCTGGCGTGCTGTGCGCGTTTGCGACGGCCCGATTCCGGCTTGATTGCGGCACTGTCGGCAAGGTAACGGCTGCCACATCAGGCCCGATTGATTCGGGCCGGAATCGGGCAGTGAGTACACAAACATCCAGCACAATCGCCGCAGACAGAAATGGGCCAAGTGGTAAGTCTCCAGTAGGTGAGAATCTAACAGGAACTGGCCCGAGTATATTTTGATTTAAAAAAAACCTTTAATTTAAAGGTGCCCTCGAATGAAAAATTGAATTTATCTTGGCATAGTTAAATAACAAGAGTTCAGTACATGGAAATGACATACAGTGAGTCTCAAACTCCATTGTTTCCTCCTTCTTATATAAATTTCATTTGTTTAAAAGACCTCCGAAGAACAGGCGAATCTCAACATAACACCGACTGTTACGTAACAGTCGGGGTGTACGCCCCAATATTTGCATATGCCAGCCCACGTTTCCAACATTATAAAAGGCATTAGACAAGGGCAGCCAGTATTAACGTCTGGATGTGCACAACCAAATCATCAGACTAGGTAAGCAAGCAAGAACAATAGCGAAAAATGGCAGATGGAGCAATAATAACTGACATGATCCATGATATCATGATATTTTTAGTGATATTTGTAAACTGTCTTTCTAAATGTTTCGTTAGCATGTTGCTAATGTACTGTTAAATGTGGTTAAAGTTACCATCGGTTCTTACTGTATTCACGGAGACAAGAGAGCCATCGCTATTTTCATTTTTAAACACTTGCAGTCTGTATAATGCATAAACACAACTTCATTCTTTATAAATCTCTCCAATAGTGTAGCATTAGCCGTTAGCCACGGAGCACTATCAAACTCATTCAAAATCAGAAGTAAACAATATAACCGTATACAATACTCACATAATCCGACTCATGCATGCCGCATGCATGACGAACACTTTGTAAAGATCCATTTTGAGGGTTATATTAGCTGTGTAAACTTTGTTAAGGCACTGTTCAAGGCAAGCGCGAGCTCTGTGGGCGGAGAGCACGGGATTTAAAGGGGCCACAGAATAAAATCGGCGTGTTTATAATGATGCCCCAAAATAGGCAGTTAAAAAAATTAATAAAAAAAAATCTATGGGGTGTTTTGAGCTGAAACTTCACATACACATTCAGGGGACACCTTAGACTTATATTACATCTTTTAAAAACATAATCTAGGGCACCTTTAATAAATAATAGCAAAGATACAAATAGTCTAATTAACTATTTTACCCTAAATTTGCACATGCTATGTACTTTTATGTTGATCAGAGTATCATTAGCTTAGCATCATGCTAACACTTCTATATCTGTTAAGATGCTGCCTTAGAAGGAACGTTCTCATGTAGGCAGTAGACAGTGAGGCAGCTCACTGGGTTTTGGAACAGACCCATTTTTTGACACAAATACTGACAAATGCCAAGCCTTAATTTCATCTGGACGTCAAAAGTACTTACAAGTAAACTTGCGGTCACTGAGACAACTACACCACAGTCATGCCTGAGCAATGCAGTCACTGAGTCAGCACTGAAATTCATGGAGTGGTTGAGCAGTCATCAATCAATGTCTATACATACTCTATATCAACCCTACTGTTGTCCTGTAGTCCCACACTCACACAGAACAGTAATGAACCAGTAAACACTGCAGCTCTGCATATATACAAAAGAAAAACACATAGGCCTAGTTATGACATCAGCGGTAGGATCCTCTGGCAGAGAAAAGTTAAAACTTTTACTGGAAAGCAGGACTGTATGAAGAAAAAGAAAAGATTTGCGTGTGTGGCAATAGCTGGTTTTGGAACAGTCCAACAAAAGAAATCCCAATCCAGATCTCTTTTTCATTTCTCTCTGTTTACCAGGAACATCCTTGTGGGTTGATGGAGTGAGATATGTACTGTAGGCTACAGATATGTCCATAAAAGGGCTAAATCTGAAAGCAAACGAGAGGCAGCTGTAACAATAGGCAGTCATAATGTGTCTGTCATGAGGAGTATTATTTATATCTGTGGTGCAGACTACACTGCAGGCACAGAATAGGGTGTGGAAACTTCTGTGAATGTGTCTTCAAGACAGAGTGTGTGTAAAGTCACAGGATATGGCAAATTCTCTTATGTTTCCCCAGTCAATCGTCATCATTTCCATTTTCAATCATCAGGCCTTTAGGTAGTAACAAACTGCAGTAGTGCGAAAACTGCTCACATGTTTCCTCTCATGCAAAAATGGCAGCTGATAACTTTGTTTTGCTTTGACGCAGTGAGTGTTTGTTTCCTTCAGTAGCTGAATAATTAGCGCTGAATAAATAGATAAATAAGCACAGACGAGCAAACGAATAAATGCAGTGTCGACCTTAATGAGCAGGCTCGTTAGATTGGGTGATTGCTGTTTGGAGTTAGTTTAATTCGATCTGCCTCTCTAATCCCACAGCCTGCGATGCTTCATTGTTCACTGCAGCTCTTACAAAAACAGACGTTAGCTCATTTGAATTTGAGAGGTATAACTATTGATCTCACACAAAGGGAATTACTAGGTGTTCTGAGTGAAAACAAATTACGCTGGTTTGTCCCAATCGTAATAAAGAAAAGCACCAATGTATTTGGTGGAAGTTTCTATGACTCCTGATTAAGAATGTTAAAGTCTGTATGGCTGAATCAAGGCAGTATAGAGAGATACTGGGGCAAATATCTACTCTGATCAAATGAAAAGGTAAAAGTGATGTGAATGCACGGTCCAAAATTAACTTTCTGCCACATTTAAAAAATGTAAAAAAAATCCAAAAATCCTACCGACCCTAAACTTTTGAATGGTAGTGCATATATTAGGGTGACCATATGTGCCATTTTACCAGGACACGTCCTGTCCAGGATTTCTATGTTGCATAAAATATAGTTTTGGTTTTGTTTTCATATTTACAGAAGGTAATGATTAAAAAATTATTTTAACAATAGCGTGCATTATACATAATCGACCAATCGTGGCTTGCGAGAAGGCTGGATCTACAGAGAACGGTCAAAGCATTGCAAATACGACAACATTTTAATGCATTGCATGAAGACTGTCAATAAGAACAGTGGCTTGCACAGACCTCCGTTTAGAAATCGTGTTCAGGGGCACATCGATATGATCACTTTCACGATTAAAGGTGATAAAGAGGATCTTTTCGTCGACTGAGAAACCAAAGACTGTTACTGAGTTTTTGAAATGAGCGCATGCGTAAGAACAACCCCCCTCCTTTCGAGGGAACGCCTCCCAAAACTCGTGCACGAGTATTGGAAAACACTGGAGTGTTTACCACCGGCATTCGCTGTATCGTGTTAGTGGATTCATTATGTCGGACTCACCGCAGGTAACTCATAATCTGCAGTTGTAACTCCTGTCTCCTGACAAAAACATTGCATGCAGCGCCTGTGGAGTGTGGAAAGTTACTGGAGCGCGCAGCCGCGCTCGTCTCTCACAAGGAACGTCATGGCAGTGATTGACAAGCCAGAGAGCCAATCCGCGCACGTCTCTCACAAGGAATGTCACGGCAGTGATTGACAAGCCAGAGGGCCAATCCGCGCACGTCTCTCACAAGGAACGTCACGGCAGTGATTGACAAGCCAGAGGGCCAATCCGCGCACGTCTCTCACAAGGAACGTCACGGCAGTGATTGACAAGCCAGAGGGCCAATCGTTTACGCGATGATCACGTAAACGACTGACTGATGTTTTTAAGGCACTACCTCATGCACAGATGATGTATATTAATATTATTACTTTCAGTGCACCTAATAAATAGTCTTTTATCAGTTAGTAAAGACAGTTTCAAGTAATATTGCAAAAATGTATAAACAAAACATCCTCTTTAGCACCTTTAAAGAGGCAAGGGCTCAAGCCATTTTAGGCAATTTACAAATCCTGGACAGGACACGTCCTGGGAAAATGGCACATATGGTCACCCTAGCATATATTTTGTTCATAAATCAATGGTATAAATAAGCTGTTCTGTTTTTCTGACAATTAACTGTTCAACTTAAACCAGTTTCTTGTATAGTTACTAACCACTGCCAAGTTTATATTACTCTAAAGGCCAATTCACACCGCACAGACAAACGCCAATAAACAACAACAAAGTTGGCCGTTGGATTTAGAATTTTACGAAAAATAACGGTCATGTTTACACTGCCCCAACAGACACCGACAAATGCTGATTGAACGTTCAGTCGGATGAAATCAAACCCAACGCCAACAGACACCGACAGGGGTAACACACTGATCCCGACAAAACCCAACTATGCGGTGTGAATTGGCCTTAAAACCAACTTTGACATCCACTGATGCCTGGCTAGTGGTCATTTTGGACCCCATGTGATGGTGAAAGTGTGTTTTATGGGTGGTGTGTGGGTTTAATGTCTTACTCTGTGTTGTTCGTACTCTGGTCCTCTCCGTCGGGCCTCCAGTTCCTCATAGGCTGGAGCTGCTCCGTCTATACGAGCTTGAAGATACTCCCTCCTCAGCTGCTGGATACGGTCCATACTGCTGAAAAAAAAAAAAAAAAAACACAATCCACTTACCAAAAATATTACCTTAATGAAGAAACGTGATGGTGTGGCATAGTGACTAAAGATCTGGGCTGGTAACCAAAAGGTTATAAGTTCAAAACCAACTGTCCCTTGTCGCTGTAGATAAATGATTCTAAATACCTACTAAATTAAATAACATCATTAAATAATTTTAACAATAACATTATTTAAATAACATAGAAGTGATTTGGTCTACTTTATTGCTTTTTTTTTTTTTTTTTCAACTTTCAAAAAAACATCTCAAGATCCCTGCATTCAGTTCCACTTAGCGAAGCTTTAAGTATCACTTGTGACATTTGAACCTGTAATCTTTTGCGTATCAACCCAGATCATCAAAGACTAGGCCCCACCACCCCCTTACATCCGCACACAGTCTCCTACGCATGAATACCATTTCCCAACATACACATTCATAGACCTATAGTTATACGCTCAAGATAACACACAACCACCCGACCCCGGCCCACTCACACCCATCTAGAACAAAGAGCCAGTATCGATTTGACCTATACATGATGTGATGGATAACAAACCAAAAGCCCAGTTTATCAGGCTGCTGATATGTCCGGATTGTAGCCACTTAAGAATAATTTGGTAGCCCAGGCTACGGCTCTATCATCAGCACTTATCAGAAACTACACTGTGATGACAACTGAGCTAAAGCAGACAGAAAGACTCAATTCTGTCACAGATAATCAACAGCCCTTTGTTACAGCCCACTTCATATCTAACAAGAATCACATAATCACACACATGCAGAGAAGATTCAGCATGACGTCGTCATTTAGAAAAAGAGCCCCTAGTGCAGTAAAAAACATTTGAAAAAGAAAAAGAAAAAACATTATATAATTTAAACTTAAATCCTCACATCATTCCAAGCCTGTATGACTTATTTTCTTGTGTGGAACATACAATCAAAGTTTATGAAGACCAAACTGAGCATTAATGGTCACTCCAAAACCAAACAAACAAACAAACAAACAAACAAACAAACAAACAAACAAACAAACAAACAAACAAACAAACAAAAAAAAAAACATAAAAGCATAATAAAATAGGCTTGCTACAGATAGTGTATTCTGAGGCCACATGATAGCTTTGTGTGAAGATCACACTAAACCTCAAGTCATTATTCACTGAATATCTTCCCTGTGACAGCAGTGCACTAAAATTATTTCTATGATTCTTTATTTCTATAATTATTTCAATTATTGCTGGTGCCTTAACATTTTGAGTTCACTGAAACTAAAAATGAGTTAATACAAAGAAACAGGTTTGTTTAATCAACATAAACTCAAAATATTGTTATCTGTACAACATTAGTTAATTTACTCTCCTTTTGTGTTCTACAGAAGAAAGTAAGTCATATGGGATTTGAAAGACATAAGGAGAGAAAATAATAGCAGAATGTTGATTTTTGGGTGAACTATCCCTCTAATACCATTCTACTTCTCCAAAGCTCAATAAACATTTCTGCCTTTCCAGACACAGCAAAATGATGCCCTTATCAAACGTTCAAGAGGGGAATGTGTGATGTTTCTCTTGCACAAATATTGTGTTGTGGCACAGAACTGTGGAAGTGTGACTTTGGAGATAAAGTCCTGTCAGTCATCTCATAGCTCCTAACACACAAACACCAAAATCAATCTCTCAACGCTCGGCTAACACAAACAGAACCTTTCCACAACTGTTGCTTCCCATTGTCAACACACCGAGCAGAACAGCCATGTCCACCATCTCAGTGAGGGGTAAATGCGGCGATCAGACGCTGTGGGTGAGGATCCAATCGTAAAATTCACACCTCAGACAGACATTATTCAGGACATCAACCCCTGGGGCACAATGCCAGCTGCCTATGTACTATTAATGTGCAGCCGAAAATAAAAGGCAGTAGATAATAATGAGAGGGAAAAACACAATAAGTTAAAAGACTGTATGCACAATAAAGACATTGTTTTGATAACCTAATTCGGATGAAGTGAACAATTACAACAACGCTGTAAAACAGAGGAAGCACATTGTAGAACTAGCATGGAAAGCAAACACTGTGCTTTAAAGGGTTAGTTCACCTAAAGACGAAAATTCTGTCATTTATTACTCACCCTTGTGTCGTTCCACATCGTTAAGACCATCCTTCATCTTCAGAACACAAATTAAGATCTTTTTGATGAAGTCTGAGAGGTTTCTGTCCCTCCATAGAGATCCAAAACAACACAATTTACCTCTTTACTTGCAAAAATACTGATCTGCAATGCGCGTTCACAAGAGCTTCACGACACATGCGTGTTGTGTTCAGACTCGCGTCAACTCACGAGAGCATCACAAAGCATACGTGTTGTGTTCAGACTCGCGCGTCAACTCAACGCACATGCTTGAGTGTTTACAAGAGCTTCACGACACATGCATGTTGTGTTCAGACTCGTGCGTCAACTCAACACAATGCGTGAGTGTTCACGAGAGCTTCATGACGCATGCGTGTTGTGTTCACTCGCGTCAACTCACGAGAGCATCACAAAGCATACGTGTTGTGTTCAGACTCGTGCGTCAACTCAACACAATGCGTGAGTGTTCACGAGAGCTTCACGACGCATGCGTGTTGTGTTCAGACTCACGCATGAACTCAAAGCACATGCGCGAGTGTTCACGAGAGCTTCACACCACATGTTGTGTTCAGACTCGCGTCAACTCACGAGAGCATCACAAAGCATACGTGTTGTGTTCAGACTCACGCGTCAACTCAACGCACATGCTTGAGTGTTTACAAGAGCTTCACGACACATGCGTGTTGTGTTCAGACTCACGCGTCAACTCAACGCACATGCACAAGTGTTCACGAGAGCTTCACGACGCATGTGTGTTGTGTTCAGATTCGCGCGTCATCTCAATGCACATGCGCGAGTGTTCACGAGAGCTTCACGACGCATGGGTCGTGTTCAGACTCGCATAAACTCAACGCACATGCTTGAGTGTTCACGAGAGCTTCACGACGCATGCGTGTTGTGTTCAGACTCACGCGCCAACTTAATGCACATGTGCGAGTGTTCACGAGAGCTTCAAGACACATGCGTGTTGTGTTCAGACTCGCGCGTTATCTCTACGCACATGCTCATGTGTTCACGAGAGCTTCACGACACATGCGTGTTGTGTTCAGACTCGCGCGTTATCTCTACACACATACTCATGTGCTCACAAGAGCTTCACGACGCATGCGTGTTGTGTTCAGACTCGCGCGTCAACTCAACGCACATGCTCAAGTGTTCACGAGAGCTTCACGACGCGTGTTGTGTTCAGATTCGCGCGTCATCTCAACGCACATGCTTGAGTGTTCACAAGAGCTTCACAACGCGTGTTGTGTTCAGATTCGCGCGTCATCTCAACGCACATGCGCGAGTGTTCACGAGAGCTTCACGACGCATGGGTCGTGTTCAGACTCGCATAAACTCAACGCACATGCTTGAGTGTTCACGAGAGCTTCACGACGCATGCGTGTTGTGTTCAGACTCGCGCGTTATCTCTACACACATGCTCATGTGTTCACGAGAGCTTCACGACACATGCGTGTTGTGTTCAGACTCGCGCGTTATCTCTACACACATGCTCATGTGCTCACGAGAGCTTCACGACACATGCGTGTTGTGTTCAGACTCGCGTCATCTCAACGCACATGCTCAAGTGTTCACGAGAGCTTCACGACGCATGCGTGTTGTGTTCAGACTCACGCGTCAACTTAATGCACATGCGCGAGTGTTCACGAGAGCTTCACGACGCATGCGTGTTGTGTTGTGTTCAGACTCACGCGTCAACTTAATGCACATGCACAAGTGTTCACGAGAGCTTCACGACACATGCGTGTTGTGTTCAGACTCGCGCGTCATCTCAATACACATGCGTGAGTGTTCACGAGAGCTTCACAACATGCATGTTGTGTTCCCTCACGCGTCATCTCAACGCACATGCGCGAGTGTTCACGAGAGCTTCACGACGCATGGGTCGTGTTCAGACTCGCATAAACTCAACGCACATGCTTGAGTGTTCACGAGAGCTTCACGACGCATGCGTGTTGTGTTCAGACTCACGCGTCAACTTAATGCACATGTGCGAGTGTTCACGAGAGCTTCAAGACACATGCGTGTTGTGTTCAGACTCGCGCGTTATCTCTACACACATACTCATGTGCTCACAAGAGCTTCACGACGCATGCGTGTTGTGTTCAGACTCGCGCGTCAACTCAACGCACATGCTCAAGTGTTCACGAGAGCTTCACGACGCGTGTTGTGTTCAGATTCGCGCGTCATCTCAACGCACATGCTTGAGTGTTCACAAGAGCTTCACGACGCGTGTTGTGTTCAGATTCACGCGTCATCTCAACGCACATGCGCGAGTGTTCACGAGAGCTTCACGACGCATGGGTCGTGTTCAGACTCGCATAAACTCAACGCACATGCTTGAGTGTTCACGAGAGCTTCACGACGCATGCGTGTTGTGTTCAGACTCGCGCGTTATCTCTACACACATGCTCATGTGTTCACGAGAGCTTCACGACACATGCGTGTTGTGTTCAGACTCGCGCGTTATCTCTACACACATGCTCATGTGCTCACGAGAGCTTCACGACACATGCGTGTTGTGTTCAGACTCGCGTCATCTCAACGCACATGCTCAAGTGTTCACGAGAGCTTCACGACGCATGCGTGTTGTGTTCAGACTCACGCGTCAACTTAATGCACATGCGCGAGTGTTCACGAGAGCTTCACGACGCATGCGTGTTGTGTTGTGTTCAGACTCACGCGTCAACTTAATGCACATGCACAAGTGTTCACGAGAGCTTCACGACACATGCGTGTTGTGTTCAGACTCGCGCGTCATCTCAATACACATGCGTGAGTGTTCACGAGAGCTTCACAACATGCATGTTGTGTTCCCTCACGCGTCATCTCAACGCACATGCGCGAGTGTTCACGAGAGCTTCACGACGCATGGGTCGTGTTCAGACTCGCATAAACTCAACGCACATGCTTGAGTGTTCACGAGAGCTTCACGACGCATGCGTGTTGTGTTCAGACTCGCGCGTTATCTCTACACATATGCTCATGTGTTCACGAGAGCTTCACGACACATGCGTGTTGTTTTCAGACTCGCGCGTTATCTCTACACACATGCTCATGTGCTCACGAGAGCTTCACGACACATGCGTGTTGTGTTCAGACTCGCGTCATCTCAACGCACATGCTCAAGTGTTCACGAGAGCTTCACGACGCATGCGTGTTGTGTTCAGACTCACGCGTCAACTTAATGCACATGCGCGAGTGTTCACGAGAGCTTCACGACGCATGCGTGTTGTGTTGTGTTCAGACTCACGCGTCAACTTAATGCACATGCACAAGTGTTCACGAGAGCTTCACGACACATGCGTGTTGTGTTCAGACTCGCGCGTCATCTCAATACACATGCGTGAGTGTTCACGAGAGCTTCACAACATGCATGTTGTGTTCCCTCACGCGTCATCTCAACGCACATGCTCGAGTGTTCACGAGAGCTTCACGACGCATGCGTGTTGTGTTCACTCGCGCGTCAACTCAACGCACATGCTTGAGTGTTCACGAGAGCTTCACGACGCATGCGTGTTGTGTTCAGACTCGCGTCAACTCACGAGAGCATCACAAAGCCTGCGTGTTGTGTTCAGACTCCTGCATCAACTCAACGCACATGTGCGAGTGTAATAAATGACAGTATTTTTATTTTTGGGTCAACTATCCCTTTAACTATAGGCATGCCACAATAAAATAGTGATTAAAAAAAATCCTGGCAGAGATGTAAATTTTGTCATAAACAGCTGAAACTGACATGCAGCAAGACATTCTGTTGACCAGCTACTGTAGTTTTTACTTCTGCTGTCTGTGAGTAGCCTCACCCACTGCTATATTTCATTGAGCCCAGTGTTATTGTTAACTAAAACTAATATAAAAACGAAAACAATTGAAAATAATTTTTGGTAATTGTAATCAAGCTGAAATTAAACATAATAAATATTGGATAGGGCTGCTCCCAACAGTCGGTTAAATGTTAGTTGATGAGAAGGAGCTCGGTTTAATCAGTTGGTTAGATTTGGCGAAGATCTTTAACATGTCAGGGAGAAAATACAAAGTGTTTTTCTTTTTCCTTCAGAGAGGAAAAAAAAAGATAAAAATGTAGTCTAAGTCAACTCAACATGTAGTGAAATCTCCCTGAAGAAAACAGACTTGTTTTCACAATAAAATTACAACTCTACAACTAGAGAACAATAAGTACTTTCATCAAAAACAAGTGAAGGCTGACCACTCAACAAAATTCCCTCATTCTCCCTTCAGACGCAGAACACCAAAATTCAATTTACATTTTTTTTTCAAGTCCCGACCAATCAGATTATCTGAGAGCGAGCACGACAGAGTGTGTGTAAGAGAGAAAAACTTGGAGAACAGAGGATGAATGAGACAGTGGAGGGATTAGATTAAGACAAAACAAATTAACATGTCTTTTTTAAAAGCTCGTTAGGCAGACAGAGCGAGTGCCAGGCATTCCAGAGGGATGATGCTGTGGGAACGGGCCAGAGCGCTGCGACCCGACGGCCACACGCAAGCTCAAGCTTCTGTACACGGGACGCTGAACCCGTACAGTGAGGTCTCAAAACAAACCAACAGTCTATGCAGAAACACACACAACAAATGTCCCACTATAGATTAATAACACGCACTCATACACAAAGCTAGCCAACCTCTCTCCATCACATGCTGTCATAAACAGCCTTTTTCATCTGTTGTTCTTTCAGGAACAATAAAGATTCCTGTGACTCAAGCAGGCCTAATGTTGCTGCTGCAGTCCCGGAGGTGTTACTGTGAAGCACGCATTCAGACGAACGCGAAAACACACACAAACACACATTTCTGCTCTTTTTTCCTCTGCTTTTCTTAGTCACGCAGCATACCAGGACATCAAAGCCAACTCCTGTTGTTTTAGGTCCCTGTCCAACTCATTTAAAGCACATAATATAGTATACATATATACATAATCTAACAAATACATACAGTACCTAACAATTTTTATTTTCAAAAAAAACCCCCAAAAAAACGCAACACTTTGGTAAAATGTATTGTTGCCAATCTATATTAACAGTATGTCTATATTAACAGGCTATTCAGCTCCTTTTCAAGGGGAAAAAAATAATATGCATAATTTTTGTCAATTTGCATCAATGTTTGTTAATTTACACAACAGTATATGTGCATATCTAAACTAATACAGTATTGCGAAATATAAGATTTACTCATCTCAGAATAAAATAAATAAATAAACCTCTCAAATACTGCACCGAAATGCACATTTTAAATGCATATTTTGCATATTTTAAATTGTAATAAAAACCACAGATTTTCACGTCCAGCACCACGTTGTTTAAATAGCAAATGCACTCACGCCCATTTGTTCACCCATGGGCGTGCTGGTCTGAAAACGAGGTGTGTTCAGGTGCATTGTTGGCGTGTTGCTATTTTGAGACAACTGAAAACGACTGCGCCATTGACCAATAAGTAGTATTGTTTTTGTTATTTAAGGGGATTAGTAATATGCACCTATAGGCAGTGCAAAACATGCGTACACTCTGCTTGTTACAAACACAGGGATGCGCAGAAGAACACAAACATGCCAAATATTAAAAATAAAAGGATTACGACGCTTTAACCTCGCGCATGAGCAGATCAACATTTCGTCTCTAATATCCAAAGTGACGTACTTGACATTTTATGTGTTTTTCCAGGGAATCAAACCCATGACCTTGGGGTTGCTGTTGTTATGCTCTACCAGTTACACACCCAAAGACAACATTAAATTAAGAAATATTATTGATCTTATTGTGCCTTGAATTAATTGTGGGATATTCTTTTTTTGTGAAAAACATCACATTATAGAAGCTCAATGAGTTAGTAATGCTGTTTCCTTTTCACCTCAGTATCAACCATAAAAAATAGCCACACACACACACACAAGCAAACCACAGAAATGGCCCTCTACACGGTAGAAAAGCTCTGAGGCATCAGGGCAAGAGTTGCACTGCAGCACAGATCAGGGTGGACAGCAGTAGGTCAGACAGACAGCAGCTCATCTAGGGGGGCAGACGCAGAGTTATGCCCCTGTTACAACCCATCCATTTTTCACTTCTCAATCTCAGTGATTGGAGAGCTGAGAGAATTGAGCGCGAAAGTGTAGCAGCATCCATCTTCTCTCCACCACACTCCCTCACGGCTACTTTACACAATTTATGAGGCACATAGCACAAAAAAGAGAGAAAGAAAGAGAGAACAGGAGATGAAATCACACATGCAAGTCTTGATCCAAATCTTGTATTGATTGGAACAGTGAATAGGTCCATAAAATACTAATACATAAAATATTATGACCTTTTACAGCTAAATTGAAATTGACTACAATGGGGAGCCATTGCATTATGCATAAAAACTTGCTGCGGCGGTTGTACTTCACATTAATGGTGTCTGAAATGGGCCAATGCTGTTGATTTCTTGAGCGTGCGACTCTTTGTGGGACGACGTGCAAAAATGCAGGTCTAGACTAGTGCACTAATTCATGTCACAAGATCAGTAGGGTCATGACAACAAGCAAAAAGCAGCAAAAAGCAAGTCTTTCTGGGAGAAGGGGAAAAAAAATTAAGCGAGAAAATCCATTATTAGATACAAGAAGCTTAAATCTGTGTTTAATCATGTTTTTTGATATGGAGACAAAGAGACCACAGGAGAATTACAGCATCGCTATGAAATGTTCTGGAGACTAGTGGTTTTACCACATATATTCATTATAATATTGCATAAAACATTTTTTTGGGGCAGCTGACATAATATAACTAAATGTTATGACATGATATAACCAAAAAAAAAAAAAAATTAAACCTTTTTCTTATTCTTCTGTAATTATTAAATATGCAGTTACCACATATTTAACCTCATGATCTCATATTAATTGAGAGACACTGAATATTTATACTTTTAAATGTGTCGCACTCGAGAATCATTTAAAAATGATCATATGAAGACAAAGTGTATTTAAATATGGTGAAAACTTATCAGCTACAGGATCTAAAATAGACATATTTGTACATTTTAATCTAAAATTAATCTATATTAATGGTCACAAAGGAATGATCTATTCTGCACTTATTTTTCTCTTCATTTTTTTATTTTATTTTACTTTAAACTGGCATTTTGCCTCTCACAGAACACTCAGAAGTAAAATAATTATAAGTAATTAAATATAATAATTATGTTTTTTTGCACTCTACGTTGGCAGAGCACAGCAATTTTATCTCTCTTATTTATTCATTCATTTATGCATTTATTGCATTAACCACATGAATGATGTGATGTGGATCAAGACTGGAATCAGCTTCAAGCTAAAACTTTTAAAATACAAGCATCCGAAAACACACAACAGAATAAATCAGCTTTTCTCTAAAGGTATTTGGCAGTTGCACAAGCCACATACACGCACACACCATAAACCAAACGCGTGCATTTATTTTCAGCCTGTGGTTCCCAAGCAAGCCATTTCCCCTGCAGTGCCTGGGCTCCGTAGTTATGCTTTCAACACTCCATCATGCAGCCATCATATCCAGAACGCCTTAATTACTGCTGCCATTTTGACTGAGCACCCTCCTCACCCTCCAAATGAATAACACCATCAATGTTTAATAAGGGTCCTGCTCTAATCAAAGACACAGGCACACACCTCTCACTCAAATACACATGAGTGCACATACGCTCACCCCCGAATATACACATAGCCTGCAGTTCCAAACATAATCATAAACTCAGCTGGTCACGCACAGAGGGAACCCGACATTAATATGGCCACAGGCTATGAAACAGGGGTGATGGAGGAAGGGAGAGAGAAAGAGGACGAGAGAATATGTTCAGAATGGCATATTACAACACTTGCCATTTACTATTTTTGCAGTGTGTATACTTTGGATGGTATAGAAAAGTTCAATACGCAGTGCGCTCAACCTTACAATCCATTTTAAGTGTGACAAAGCATTTCACCATTTTCATCAAAAAAAAAAAAAAAAAAAAAAAAAAAAGTCGCTGTTTGGATTTAAATAAGGAAATATGAACATAAACATATTTAAATAGGGAAATATGTTTGGGAAGGGTTCTTTTAACCCTAATTGAGTGTGTAGCTTTTCATTTCTTAAAAATAGTAGACATGTATATAAAAAAAGTCTGTTATGCTCACCATAATTGCATTTATTTAATCAAAAATGCAGTAAAATTTTAATATTTGAGAAAAATTGAAAAAATAACAATTTAAAATAATAACTGTTTACTATTTGAATACATTTTAAAATGTAATTAATTCCTGTGATGTAAAGCTGAATTTACAGCATCATTGCTTCAGTCTTCAGTGTCACATGATCCTTCAGAATTCATTCTAATATGCTGATTTGCTGCTCAAGAAATTATCATCAATGTTGAACAGTTGTGCTACTTAATATTGTTGTGGAAACTGTATACGATGATGATGCTGATCAAAAGAACAGCATTTATTTGACATATAATTATTTGTAACATGATAAATGTCTTTACTGTCATTTTTGACCATTTAATGCATCCTTGTTGAATAAAAGCATTAATTTATTTAAACAACAACAAAAAACACTCACCCGGTAGCAAAGACTATAGAATAACACAAGACGTGTCACTCGTATTGTTTTGAATGGGAGAAAGTGTAACGCGCAATATGGCGGAATAAGTCCCGCCTTCTAAATAAGAGCCAATCGTTGACTGGTAAAATCATCGCGTCACTTCAGCGGCCGTTAGAATCACCGGTTTCTATAGAAACGCATTAGCCTGAAAAATACCGTTTTTTTTGTCATGATTCGAGCATTTAGAAACTAAATTTATGAGTCGGTTGTTGTTAGATTTCATTGGTGATTTCAAATATGAAATTTAATCGTAAGGTTGGCGAACAGTTTTGGAGAATTTGATGTTTCCCCATTCAAAGAGATAGGAGCTGCATGATGCCCAGGATGCCCGAGAGGCGTTTCAAAGATGGCCGCCGAGTGAAATGACTTGTCTTAAAGGGACTTTGCCCGGTAGAGCATACTGTAAAAAGTAATATGCTATATGTACTCTAAAATTTTGGCAACAGATTACAAGCAATATTATTAATTAAATTCAACAAATAGAATTGAGTTAGAATTAATCAAATGAATTCCTTTAGATGTCAACCATTTAAAATGAGTAAAATTTCAGTAAAATGTAAACAAAGATATCTGAATAACAGACAGTCATCAAAGATGAATTAAGAACTCTTCATTATTTATTGCCAACATTGAAGACACCTGATGATAACAAGCAGAATCACTACAGCAAAGAGAAACACAATAATTAACAGAGGTTTAGATGCTGATGTTGACTTTACTGAGAATGTTTGGTCACCATTATGGGGATCAGTGTTTTATTTAGTTGGGCGGTGTGACTCTTTGCTTTTTATGTCAGTTTGTGGGTTTTTGTAATGGTGTTTGCTAATTTTACATATTTTAAATGGTTGACTTTTAAGGAATTAATTTGATTAATTCTAACTCAATTTTTATATGTTGAATTCTATTAATAATAATGCTTGTAATCTGTTGCTACAATTTTATTGAGTAGATACAGCGTGTTACTTTTTACAATGCATACTACAATATAGATATTAATAATTTGCTTAGGTTTTCAGGAAGCAACATGTCTCTAAATTACACTAAATATTTTTCTCACACAGTATTAAAGGGTTAGTTCACCCAAAAATGAAAATTCTGTCATTAATTACTCACCCTCATGTCGTTCCACACCCATAAGACCTTCATCTTCAGAACACAAATTAAGATATTTTTGATTAAATCTGATAGCTGTACTGTATGACTCCTCAATAGACAGTAATATAACCACTTTCAAGGTCCATAAAGGTACATTGTTAAATTGGTCGACGCGACTGCAGTGGTTCAACCTTAATTTTATGAAGTGAGGAGAATACTTTCTGTGCGCAAAAACAAAACAAAAATAACTACTTTATTCAACAATATCTTCTGTCCTGTGTCATTCTGCTACATTGTTTACATCCAACGCTTCCAGGTTCTATGTCTTAAAGGGTTAGTTCACCCAAAAATGAAAATTATTCAATTATTTACTCACCCTCATGTCATTTTACAACGGTAAGACCTTCATTCATCTTCGGCAATAGAGGCCTCACTGAGCCATCGGATTTCATCAAAAATATCTTAATTTGTGTTCTGAAGACGAACGAAGGTCTTACGGGTGTGGAACGACATGAGGGTGAGTAATTAATTAACTAATTAACATAATTAGTTCATTAATTACTCTTACTTATTAGTTAATTAATTAATTAACATAATTGTCATTTTTGGGTGAAGTAACCATTTAAGGGGTCTAAAACATAGACATTTATAAATGCTTATATTTTAGTGGGTGCATCATACCACTGATGTAGCATACTATTGTTTAAAACATTTATTGCTGATTTAAAAATTATCATTAAAAAATACCAGATCGTACAGAGTGTAGTATACATACATACTGTGCAGTAAGCAGTGAGAATGGTTCAGAATAAGGGGAGAGAGGTGGTGGGCGGCAGCGGGAATCAAATAAGGGCACTGGCTCGCCGGATAGTGTTTCCTCCGATAAGCTGAGCCACAGCACCTGGTGACTAAGAAAGGCTTAATTTGCACTCTGCTCTTTCCCTCACAGAAGCTCATTCTACAGGAGTGTTACAAGAGAAAGTTCAATAAAGGGTAAAGATATTTATTTTCTCTCTCTCCTAGTGGCAGGAGAGCACGGCATTAACTACAGCCAATGGTATCGATTCCCTTGGGTCAGCGGTGTGTCTGTGTGACTGCGACGAGGGGGGAATTTAGTGTTCGCCCGCGAAACAACAAGAGTTGTGATTTTATCTATTAATTTCATACTCAAGTGACTGGGTAGTTGGCCGGCATCCCACGGAGGCTGAGAGATGGGGAGATATTAAATGAATGGAGTCGTTAATAACCGACTGAGGAACCTTGCCTTAAAGGGATAGTTCATCCAAAAAATAAATTCTGTCATCATTTACTCACCCTCATGTTGTTCTAATCTCATATGATTTCTGTTCTTCTGTCGAACACTAAAAGAGAAATTCAGCAGAATATTAAATGTTTTGTTCCATATAATAAAGGCAAAGAGTGATCAGGGGCTGTCAAGCTCTAAAAAAATAATACTCTAAAAGCATGTTCACACACTAAGGACGATAACTATAACGATAACAATATGGTTCTAAAAAATTGTTCTAATAGAAAAGTACAGAAGAGTCCACACCACAACTATAACAATAGCGGCACATAGAAACTATATCACTGAAATCTTTTTTTTTTTTCAAGCTGATTAAAGATATAATATAATATAATATAATATAATATAATATAATATAATATATATAATATAATATAATATAATATAATATAATATAGGCCTTAGTTCAATTACAACATTTAAGTAGCTTTTATAAACATGCCTGAGGAAAAAAAAAAAAAAAAAAAAAAAAAAAAACATTACTGGTGTGCATCTTGAGACAAAACAATGGCCCTGAAATATTTTAATATATGCTTTCAGTTTAAAAAGCTCAAACATACATTTTAGTCTGGGATGAGGCTTAAATTATTCAAAAGGACCTTACAATTCATTATAAGGTGAATTAAAAGTCATAATTCATGCATTAAAATACATTTACAATGCATTATTTATAAAGGCTTTAAGTAAAGTGTTACCATCGGATGACCTCAGAAGACTTAAAAGTGCTATAATTACATTTTTTGTCTATTTAGAAGCTGTACAATCATCACCATTTACATTTATTATATGGAAAACCGCAGAATGAACATTCTGCTAAGCATCTCTTTTTTTGTGTTTCACAGAAGAAATAAAGTCATATAGATTTGGAACAAGATGAGAATGAGTAAATGATGCCAGAATTACACAGATACACGCACACCATGTGACATGTGTAGAAGATCTCAGTTCTTTTATCCTCCATCTCACCGCGTTCACATCTTTCTGTTCATCTTGTCACCCCGCAGTGAACAGTTTTCACTCTTTGTCTCGACACAACCCCCTGCTAGGTCTGAGGGCGGCCTCTCTCTCTGTCTATTAATGGTTGTATGCTGGAGAGAAACTTCAGGTCAGCAGATCTTAAGAATTGGATAAATGATGGTTTAAAGCTGGAGGTGCACACATAAATCCAACAGACATGTCTGCTTTGGACAATGGAGACACAGACATCAAGAGAAACGCTGAACAGAGCCATGCGGCGCGGAGCAATCTATTCCTTCATCTTTGAAATGGACCAAAAAAACACAGTCGGTCCTAAAGAGCGAGACACGCTGCTGATTTACACACTGTAAAACGAGAGACATCAATTTCTGACCTGGAGAGCTGCAGAACAGGACAGAAATGCTGGAATCGACACACACACACACAAACGGGTGCGTATGTCAAACACACTGAGGGCCGTCAGGGGGAATCTTGATGTAATCCACCAATTTGATTCAGAGAAGCTCATTAGGTTGATAATCGGCATTCTTCTGTCAATCACACGCTCCCAAATCAAAAATCAATTCCATTCAAGCACTCTTTATCATGCCTGTTTAACACACATTATTACCATATTACCCCGGGCCAACAACGGGAGCTTGAGTGGGTAAGTACACCTGAGAAACCAAGAAAAGACATTGTAATCTGAATTTACTAAACATCAAAACCCTGAGGACACAAAGAAGCTTTCTAGATCGAGCAATAAGGTATGAAAGGTCATGCAACACAATGAGCCATGATAAAATTCACAATATGAGTGAACTTATTGCTTATATAAACTTACTACATTCAACTTTCATACAACTTTACTTACTTAATACAACTTTGGCACACCCAGTGACTGAGACTAAAATTGTTGATAATGTGAGAAAAAATAAAAATGTGTGACAATTTAAAATCTAGTTGTCATTAGTGGCAGTCAATAAAACGTGATTAATATTGCTGCACATAACAATGAACACATTGTGAGCCATGATGTCCGATTTGTGAAAAAAGAGACTCTGAATTGCTACTTATTAAAGATGCCCTAGAATTAAAAATTGAATTTATCTTGGCATAGTTAAATAACAAAAGTTCAGTACATGGAAATGACATACAGTGAGTCTCAAACTCCATTGTTTCCTCCTTCTTATATAAATCTCATTTGTTTAAAAGACCTCCGACGAACAGGCGAATCTCAACATAACACCAACTGTGACGAACAGTCGGGATCATTAATATGTACGCCCCCAATATTTGCATATGCCAGCTCATGTTCAAGCATTAGACAAGGGCAGGCAGTATTAACGTCTGGATCTGTGCACAGCTGAATCAACAGACTAGGAAAGCAAGCAAGAACAATAGTGAAAAATGGCAGATGGAGCAATAATAACTGACATGATCCATGATTACATGATATTTTTAGTGATATTTGTAAATTGCCTTTCTAAATGTTTCGTTAGCATGTTGCTAATGTACTGTTAAATGTGGTTAAAGTTACCATCGTTTCTTACTGTATTCACGGAGACAAGAGCTGTCGCTATTTTCATTTTTAAACACTTGCAGTCTGTATAATTCATAAACACAACTTCATTCTTTATAAATCTCTCCAACAGTGTGTAATGTTAGCTTTAGCCACGGAGCACTATCAAACTCATTCAGAATCAAATGTAAACATCCAAATAAACACTCTACTTACACGATTAGACATGCTGCATGACGAACACTTTGTAAAGATCCATTTTGAGGTTTATATTAGCTGTGTGAACTTTGTTTATGCTGGTTAAGGCAAACGCGAGCTCTGGGGGCGGAGAGCACGAGATTTAAAGGGGTCGCGCAAGGAATCGATGCATATATAATTATGGCTCAAAATAGGCAGTTAAAAAAATTTATAAAAAAAAAAAATCTATGGGGTATTTTGAGCTGAAACTTCACAGACACATTCAGGGGACACCTTAGACTTATATTACATCTTTTAAAAAGACGTTCTACGGCACCTTTAATGAGTCAGTCAGTCAAAAAGATTCATATAAGATTCAAATTCAATTATGTGTTAGTGGTTTGATTCAGACTCACATTGTTCTGAGCCGTTACTGAGTTCACCAGTGACTCCCCTCGTGAGACAGTCTCCCCTGAATCATGAGACTTTTTCCTGTTTATGTCCAATACTGTTGTGTCAAAATGATACTTTAATGTTTAAGACACTGTAATATGTACTTTACATGGATAGTTCACCCAAAAGTGAAAATTTGCTGTTAATTTACTCTCAGGCATTCCAAGATGTAGATGACTTTTTTCTTAGTAGAACAGTAAAGAAGATATTTAGCTGAAACAGTGGTCTTCGATGATTCATATAACAGAAGTCAATGGGTGCCGTCACTTTGAGATTCAAAAAAGCATGTGCAGACAAAACAAAATTAATACCAACAGCTCCTGATGATACATTGAGGTCTTAAGAAGCGAAACTATCAGTCTATACAAGAAACTGAAAATTATTTACAACATTTGATTATTTACTTTATTTTATGTACATGTACTTACAATATAAATAATAGTAAATTATGCATAATTACAAGTAACTAACCCTAAACCTGTACATGCAGTTAAGTAATAGTACTCAGTACTTATTTGAGTAATTACAATGTAACTACGGCACTAAAATAAAGTGTAGCCATATGTTTTGTTGAATCTCAAAGTGACGGCACTTCCATTATTTGAATCACTGAGAACGACAGTTTCAGCTAAAAATTTTCTTTACTGTTCTACTGAAGAAGAAAAAAAGTCACCTACATCTTAGATAGCCAGACGGTGAGCAAATTAGCAGCAAATTTTCATTTTGGGGTGAACTATCCCTTTAATTATGCATATGCTTGTTCATATGAGAATGTGTAATTAAAGATACACATACACAACAGTTTTGCTGAAATAAATAATAATAGTATTAAAAAATATAAAAAGTAAATATAATATAAATATATAAAATAGTAATATTATATTATTGATCATTGTTTAACATATGAGGTTTGAGGTTAGTTTAAATCCATTTTGAGTGACATGTTAACACTATAACCAACATTTATTGCATTTCCTCCCCCTCAAGCAAGCAGAAATATGCTTTCATAGCAGAGTTAAATTTATATGTCACAAATGCAATTAAGATTACTGTGAGAGTGACTTTGAGTGACAATCAAATTGGAAAAAAAACAAAAAACATTCTATGCTTAATACACCTACAAAATTATCCTAGTTTTTTTTTTACTTAAATTGACATAAAATGTCACTTAAAACATCCCTATGCAACATTAATTTTTGCAATAAGAAGCTTTGATCTCAATTTACTGAAGCACATCAGAACAACCACCAGTGCTTCCAAAAATAAAAAAAGGGTAATTTGTCATTGGCTCCCTTGTCACTTTCTCTGTAGCTCCATTGTTGTTGAATACATGGAAATCAGATTACCAAGTAAAATAGGCCACGTTTCATGTTGATTCAATAGGATGTTGTGCAGCCATATACAGAGCAGCTAGATTAACAGGTGTTTAGCTACTCAGCATATATTTTAGCACAGCTAGAACGCTGTGTTGACCAATCAGCATCCAGGATCTAAACTATCCAACAAATCAGCATTAAATATGTTAGTGTCACATGGAATAATTCAATCATTCGCATCAGATTTCCCAAACCAGCTGATGAAACATGACCCGCATCACGCAGGCAAGAAAGACAAGCAATTGTGAAGAAGACCTCAAGGCTGCGGATGCCGTAATGGACACATCCGTGTTTGGACGAGGAGAGGAAAGGACCAGACCTATCAATTTCCCACAACTTTCCCCTCGAGTAATTTTGCGGCGGGCTTCGGCGGTCTAATTGGTGGACATTTTCAGAAATGAAATTTGACAACAAAAGATAGCCCACAATGACAGGCCAGCTCCCGGGCTCCCTAACCAGAAGTGACGGCACTTTTTATATGCCATCTGCAATTGAAGAAATAATTAGAAGTATTTTGGCTGGTGTAACATTATTTAGACAGACCATCAAATGTTCGCCGACCCCTCCCGCGTCCTCTCGTTTGCAGGTGAAGCTCAATTTGTGCCTGGACTGTTTCATTAAAACACCAGTCACACCGGCTCAGCCTTTGTACTGCAGGCAGACTGCATTCTGGGTAGGCAAATCTGTGGCTAAGAGTAAGACGGTAATCAAGTCTTCTATCCTCAACCCTCAATTCTAAAATTGTGCACCTCTGAAAAGGTCTAAAAAAGAAAGAAAATAAAGTATTTCCCTTTCAGTTCAATCAAGCTGAGATGGAATAATGAGGTGAATATAATTTAAACCAATCTGCGATTTCTGCTTTTTAGAAATAAGCTTTTACATCCTCCTGTTTCCAAAAACAGAACGGCACAGTATGCAGCGGCATGACTTGTTGCTAAGCTACAAAATGCATCTAGAAGAAACCGCTAAGTGAATGCTTTGTGTGAGCGCACACACGTGCGCGTTTGAGTGTGCATGCTTTTTTTTTTTTTCCACGTACGTTCAATGGGAGAGAGATGTGGAATTGCTTTTCTTCAATGAGTGACAGGCAGGAAGTTCTTGAACAAATATGAGAGGAGGAAATGCAGAATGAAATAGGGGAAAATAGAATGAGGGAAGTGCATTGAGAGGAAGAGAAAAGCTCAGGGGCGGAACACATGAGTAGCACTTGTCCGGTTCTCCAGATTAGGCCAGATGAAGGACTCGGAGAATCTACAAACCAGAATACGCTTCCTCTATACGCTTTTATTCTCAGTCTTTCAAAGCCTTTTCACACGAAGTCTGAACTTTCGGGTACAAAAAAAAAAAAAAAAAAAAACTGCATAAGATTTCAGAACGAACAATGAACCCTCTATGAACTTGTTACAGTGTATTTGGTCCCACTTTATATTAGGTGGCCTTAAAGGAACACTCCACTTTTTTTTTGAAAATAGGCTCATTTTCCAACTCCCCTAGAGTTGAATCTGATGAGACCTTAGTTCATTGGATCTGATGAGGAAAAATATCAAAACTCTTTGGTCATTTTTGAATGAGATGCTATTGGTCTCATCCGATTCAATGAACTATGCTAAGCTATGCTAAAAATGGTACTGCCAGACCCGGAAATCTGCTGAATGGATTCGAAAACGGTAAAACTCAACTGTTTAACTCTAGGGGAGTTGGAAAATAGGGGAGTTTTCCTTTAACTACTATGTACTTATATTTAAATTAATAATTTGATACAATGCACTTATTGTGTACATACATGTTTTTACATTGTACTTATATTTTTAAAAATACCTGCATGCAATTACATCTGTAATTAATTTCTGTAATTATATTTATCATTACACTGCTGACCCATCCCTTACAGCTTAATCCACTCTTAAACCTACCCATACCACCAAACCTGTCCCTAACCTTACCCCAAATCTTCCCTAACCTTAGCAAAAGTGTTTTACAACACTATATATATATATATATATATATATATATAGCACGTTTCTGAATGGTTAGTTGCTTAATTTATGTAGCTGATGTTGGATATCTTAAAGTCATTGATTATCATATTCTGTCATGTGGGAATTGTTGTAAGATCCTACAGAGCCAGAGAATATATGCTGCATGAAGATAGAACAGGTATAGTTTAGTTTAATTACGGTTATAACTTCTGTTGGCATTTAGCTTTTATGACATGCTATTGCATTTGTGTTACGTACTGTATTGCGATAACATGGCTTCATCCCTTTGTTGCATATTCTCGGGGACAGGGTTTATGTAAATTTTAGGGTTAGTGATGTCACCAACCTGGGAAGAAGCTCATTGTAGTCCCTACCAGCCATTTGTTGTAGTCCTTAAACAGAATTATTTAAAGGTCCCGTTCTTCGTGATCCCATGTTTCAAACTTTAGTTAGTGTGTAATGTTGTTGTTAGAGTATAAATAAAATCTGTAAAATTTTAAAGCTCAAAGTTCAATGCCAAGCGAGATATTTTATTTAACAGAAGTCGCCTACATCGAACGGCCAGTTTGGACTACATCCCTCTATTTCCTTCTTTAATGACGTCACTAAACCAGTTTTTTGACTAACCTCCGCCCACAGGAATACACAAGAGTTGCATTTGTAGAGTGTGTTTGTCGCCATGTCGTCGAAACGCTGTTATTTTCATCCCGCAGTCCAATCACCGGGTCTGATTCCGGCTCAAATTGATAGGGTAAAATTAAAGACATGTTTACAATAACACTGAGCACGTGCATCTCCACGTTATGGTAAGAGGCGTGACCTTTCCGGGCAAGGTTCGCTAAGCTGCTGTCGAATCACAACACAGGAACCGCTGGCACAATCAGAACTCGTTACGTATTTCTGAAGGAGGGACTTCATAGAACAAGGAAGTCATCAGCCCGTTTTTATGACAGTGGAAACAGCGGTATACAGATAAGTAAATTATGTGAAAAATACTGTGTTTTTTTACACGCGAAACATGAACACATGTTATATTGCACACTATAAACACAATCAAAGCATCAAAAAACCACGAAAAACGGGACCTTTAAAAGAAAATATCTCTGTTTGCATTGAACTTTGAGCGTCGTAACTTTGCAGATGTTGTTTGTGCTCTAACAGCAACAATACACACTAACTAAAGTTAAAAAAGTGAAATCATAATGAACCACCCCTTTAATGTAGTGCCACAAAAAAAAAAAAAAAAAAAAAAAAAAAAAAAAAAAATATATATATATATATATATATATATATATATTTTGTTAATATTCAATTTGTCCTGTTAAAATGGTCTATTCGCTCAGTCTGAACATGTTAAACAATGATTGTTAAATGAAACAACAATTTTGTTGATTATAAAATCAAAGGTTTTTTTTGTTTTTGTTTCAAAACGCTATAAATCCATCCTTTTTTTTAGCCTTTTTATATAAAAACATCTAGAATCTCAGTATTGATTGGGTAACTATATGTTTTAAACAGTTTACTGAACAGGTTGATCGCCTGATACGATGTCACACACTTGCGCACACACACATACGAGGCGAGGCGAGCCGAGACACCTTTATATTCAAATGAACCTATCTCGGGAACCTAGCCGAATTGGCGCTCCGGACTCCAGCCCCCAGGTGTTGGTCTCACTGGCTCATCCAGGTCATCAAAAGTGTTAATAGAGTTTAAAGCACTCATTTTGAAGACTGAGCACAAACAAACTCCCTCGCTTCAAAGAAACGCCATGTCAGATTACGTTGAATGCTCGGCGAATTCTGATTGGCGAGAAAAGGATATATCGCATTTAGGCTAAAAACAGGTTTGGCGCTTATAGCGTTTTGGAAAGAAACTGCATCTCGCGGTACATTTTAAACAAGGAAATATAACGATTTGGCATGAAACATTGATGGAGCAGAGAATAGGTTCAGTACACAGCAAAATGGCATGACAAACTCATTTTTTTTTCAATTTGGCGTTTATCGCGTTTTGGAAAAGAGCTCTTCATATATATATATATTTTGAGGCCTTTGTTAATCTAAAGAACTATTGATGATAAGTTAGTTGTTAGATGGTCAATCTGGCCTTTTCTAACACAGTTACCTAGATTTCTTTCAGACACACTGAAAACACATTAAACCCTCATTGCAGGAGAGATGGTGAATGAAAGAGACAGAGAAGCGGTGTCAGGCCAGGGAAGGGTTCGTAGATACGGGGAGACACTTAAGGGAGCGGGCTGGCACTCTTTAAAAGCAGCCGAACGCGCCTGCAGCTCTCATTCAGCTCAGCAGAATGGCTGATTAATTAACGGGCAGAAAAGCACTCCAGCACTCACACAACCAACACTAAAAGCTTTTCTTTCTCCATCTAGTGATTTCTATAATTATTTTGATGGTGAGGCTGCGCTCCAGGCCTCAAGAAAGCAGGGAAGGAGGAGGTGGGTACATGTGGAGACGAGGAGGGGAAAGAGCCCTAACAGTGTTTTTTTTATATATATATATGGGCCAAATCTTTCAGTGTGGTATCTGGGCACAATGGCTGCTGATGGGGGATGTAAGTGGACATTGGTAACCTGTGGAGTAGCTCTTGATAGGTTTGCACCGTGTTTTGGACTGACCCTGGCGGGGTTACATTGAGGACTGGAGGACTGTTTGCTTAGTGCAGTGTGGGGGCTATTGTTGTCGAGCACATCCAGGACACGGCATTCAAACGGCGAGGTAGAGTGCCGACTGGAGACCTGGCAACCTTGTAGACCCTTTCTTCCTCTTATCAAGCTGATTCCCCAATTTTTCCTCATTTGTTTGTCTCCAAAAGTGTTTCTGGAGATGTGGAAGCAAAGGTTGCCAATCTCCAGCTCTCCGTTGGTCTCTAAAGAACTCAGTCGCCCCTGTGCAGATAAGCGAGCCACCTGTCTACCCTATCCTTCTCTATCAGGAGGGAACAATGATTATTTTTTAATTGGAGCAGGGCAGAGCTCTGGAGAGTCTGGTTGTTATAGTAACTTTCCACGTCGAATGCAGTAGGCCTCTTCAGGGCTGAAGGAGCAGCTCGCTGCGGACCCTTCTTCTCACAGCCAATGCCAAATAGCTCCTTACTCGCCTCCCGCTCCCTTCTCTCTCATAAGGAGAACCTCAAGAGCCCCTCACTCTTTTCTCTCGCAACATTCCCCACGTCCTTCACCTGCCTGCCTCCACCTCTCCAGAGCGCTCAGATGAGAGGAAGAATGGAGAGAAGAAAACAAATGTCTCTGGTATTGGCTGTTTAGATGATAAGAGTTTTCTGTCTCAGATCTGAATTGCTCAAATTACTTGCATCATCATGAGTCAGACTATCATTTTTATAATTTGATTTGTATTAATTATGTATTCATTTATTAATAAAATACACTGTTGTTCAATAGTTTGTGGTCAGAAAACAAAAATACTGTTATAACAGTGATATTGTGAGTTATTATTACAATTTAAAATAACAGAATTTAAAAAAATATATTTTTATTTATTTCTGTGATGAAAATTCAGAATCATTACTCCAGTCTTTAGTACGGAAGAGGATTAGGGCCAAGCAATAATAAATAAATAAAACCATCCCGAGATTAAAGTTGTAAAATTTCGAGAAAAAAACTCATTAAATTTCGAGAAAAAAGTCGAAATAAAATGTTGAGAATAAACTCATTAAATTAAGAGAAAAAACTCTTCTCTAAATTTAACGTCATTTTTCTCATAATTTAACGAATTTGTTCTCGTAATTTAATGACTTTTTTCTCGTAATTTAATGACTTTATTCTCAACATTTTATCTTGACCTTTTTCTCGAAATTTAACAACTTTAATCTCGAGATGGTTTTATTTTTTTATTATTGCTTGGCCCTAATCCTCTTCCGTACTTTAGTGTCACATGATCATTCAGAAATAATTTTAATATGCTGATTTGATGCTCAATAAACATTATTATCAATGTTGAAAACAGTTTAATATTTTTGTGGAAACCATTTTTTTTTTTTTTTCAGGATTCTTTGATAAACAGAGCTCAAAAGAATGGCATTTACTTGAAATATAAATCTTTTGTAACAGTATAAGTGTCTTTACTGTCACTTTTTTTTAATCCAAAAATAATTAATGAATTCACACGACTTGAATACACTTCTTTTATGCAAATAATGCTTTTAGTTTCTAAATTAAAATTCATGAATGATACAACTTTCCTGATGCAACTTGGCTGATGTGTTTAAACTAGATTTCTAAAATATGTACTCTCTTATTTGTCACTGACCCTTAAACCATGCACACAGTTCCTTATTAGGTTACCACTACTGGAAAGTAGCTTAGTTTTATTTACTCGCCAAAGCCAATTTTATTTGCTTTTGGCACTTATTGAGAGTTCACTTTGGACCCCGAAAACACTAACAGAGTTGTGTAGCTTTAGGAAGCTTCTTGATTTAAAGCTCAGCTTCACAACTGTTATGGTTTGGTGCTGTAGAGAAGAGGCGTTCACGGACTTCCACAATCAAAGGGTATTTATTAACACGAAGGAGTAACACAACGACCAAACATTAAATAACTAAAATGACATGATATACTACAGTAGTATGATGTACTATGCAGACTTGCTTTAATGTAAAGCTCCCTCCATAGTCTGTCTAGGGCATGTATGGAAAGTTGCAAAAACAGGTAATTAACACTGCCTACATTTGCATATCAATGCCATATACAGCAACTTGACAGCTAAGGTCATCATCACCCTTATGTCATTCAAATCCTGTATGAAAAAAAAGAATACTGTCAGTTGTTTTTTCTCCATACGCTGAAAAATAATGGGGTGCAGTGTTGTATTGGACACCATTGACTTTCATTGTATGGACAAAAACAGTTGAAAAATTATTCAAAATGTCTTTTTGTGTGTGTATTCTGGAGAATCAAAGAAAGTCATAAGCGATTTGAATGACACAAGAGTGACTATTGATGACAATATTTCCAGCTCTGGATGAACTAAAGTGGTCATAGAATGGTGAAAATGGTCATGAGAAGCTAAAAAATTGAACATGCTACAAAGAATAAAATAAAAAGACCTATTTAAAGTCACCATGTAATGAAAATTAATTTTTATAAAAATCTATATTTTTTTTTAAGGAATATTGCAGTATTTATTATAAATGATTTACCCATGCACATAATTTTTATTTATTTACTCACATGAGATCACAGCAATAGCAAACCTCAACCATCCAATCAATTCCCTTGGACAAAAACAAGTCCTGCCCAACATCTTTAATACACGTCACAACAGAGAAGAAAAGACAAACAATTCAAAAAGTAAAAATAAAATAAATAAAATGATCTAAATGCAGAGTATCCTGTTTCACTTCACCACTAACCATACAGTATAGGCCACTACACATATTGAGAGACACTTTTTATGACAGCGGTGGGCAGCAGGCTGCATGTTAAACTGCCTGTCCGTCTAAATAACCGAGCCGCTTTAATGACTCTCAGAGGATGCTTTTAAATCAGACACAGGCCATACAACAGAGCAACTCTACCGTTTAACAAACTCTTCAAATGACACGAGAGCGTGCTCATGCTGACTCCGGAGTCACTGATGCTATTCTCATTCACATCCTCAATTTACCCATCAGTAGCCTATCAGTGTGAATTCGCTGAAAATACTCCCTTTATGCAGGGCAGAAATGAATATGCAGCGTTATTCAATCTCACACCGCCTGGCAGAGTGTGAAAAGCTAAAGGTGGGGAAATGAACCAGATTATTTATCAAAAACTGAGGCTGTATGAGACACCTGGCCACAGAGTCAGACAATGTGTCACACAGTGACGCATATGACCAAGATATATCCTTAATGAGCTGATAGCTACTACATTCTTGTCTCCATGTGGCATACATCCTTCCCTTCATACAAATAAATGACTTTCCTTATGACATCTTCTTGAGCCAACTACTGTCTCTGACCATTAACTGACCCCCTCATACTGAGACCTTCCTGTTCTTAATGAAACTACTTGTGACCCAAATATCCACTCAGAAATGGCCCCAGAAATGATGGGACCAAGATGTTCAGGTATACATAATGTACAGGAACATGCCAGTTACTTTTGCATTATGCATAAGAGAAGTTTGTATTTGTCAGTGAACATAAGTGCTGTTCATTTAAAAATGCACTTGATCTAAATTCCAAGGCTAATGCATTACTTCACCATAGGTGGAGGCCAACGACAGATAGATATATTGATATATTTCTGATGCTCCATCAACAGAGCAGAACTGCAGCATGGCTGTGTCAGAGCTGGAGACTGAGCTCATGTGTCCAATGGGAATGAGAGAATCAATATTAGAGGAGCTCCTCTGGCTTTACAGCTGTGACTCTATGTCTTAAGGTTATGAGAATTACAAGTCAAGGTGAGGAAGAACTTGTTATTAAAGTGTGTTATTAGGCATTATGGGTTCTTTATGGTTGCCAAGCAACTTGCTGTATTAATATAGCATAGCATTCAGTTGACATGCATAACAGGTGTGTGTGTCTATCAGCTATTATACAACAGCTTCAAATGTGACTCATCCAATCAAAATTGCCACCTGTCTTTAATTTTAAAAATGTATTATCATCACACGGAGCATCTACAATACCGGTAACCCTGGTAGACGGAAATTTCTATTCTAACCCTTTAACCCGATTTCACTTCTCTGTTTGCGATCAGATCATTCTAAGCTGCTAAACTCCGAGAAAGTTTTCAGTTCAATGATCCAGTAAGCAAATTCATTCAAACAATCAGTCTAAAACAGTGCTAATGTAAAGTAAACCAGGCTAATTACATCAGAGATGGCAGAGAGAATAGAGACACATGTTGCTTTTTCAGTGAATTATTCACTCCAGTGTGTGTTCTGCTTTAAAACAAGAGTTTGGTCATATTCTGTCATTGTTTCTGAAGAGTGCAAGCCCTCACGCTCATCGCCCTGTGTGAAATACAGACTAAATGGAACGTCAAAACATCCCATGGCTGTATGGCCAGATGATACGTAAATTACATTTCTGGGCTGGATAAAGCAAACCAGCGTCTCGCTAGTAAAGTTTTGATGGATGAGGATTACAATCAAGATGACTGTGGTGACGTACAGGAGTTATACAGTTAGCATGCTTGAGTCTGTTGTATTGATGCACAAACAACGTGTATGTGCGCTCTAGATGCACTAATCACACATTGTGTTTATGCACAGACACATTTCAGTACATTCATGTTATTCCCACACACATTAAGGATAATGTTTTGATTTGTCATGTGTATGTTGCTGTGTTTAGTAATTCTGAATGAATCAGTGTACTGTAGTATGTACAGTATATGCATAAGATGGTTGGTTTAAGTTTTTTTTTTTTTTTGGCATCTCCATGTGATCCTTTTCGGTATCGCAACTTTACTTGTCTATAACGTAAAGAAGCTCTTTGCCATTGCAATGTACATAAACTATACACTGTGAAAAGGTCTGAAAAGGTTTTTTTTTTCTTTTTTTCATGGGTGCTTTGGTGTGCATAAATGTATGAATTATATGGACTCCTTATATAATTTGGTTATTTGGTGTCTTTTTGAAGTCTCCAAGTGTCCTTTTTTGGAAAGACACCTAAATTTACCTTAAAATTCAGTTTTGTGAGAATCACCCACCAATCTGATGGTTTCCTTTACTGGATAAAGCAAATGCTGACAGAATGAACGTGTTAAACAAGATAAATGGTGTATGATTAATTTTACAGTAAGTGTGCGATTAATCACACAAAAGGGAGCAATTAATGCGATTTAAAAAAAAAAAAAAAAAATCCATTGACAGCCCTAAAATAAAGATAAAATGTTTCAAAAGAATGAACACTGAGGAAGGTCCTGCATGACCGAAACGTTTGTTGAGGTTTTTAAATGCACTGATAATCTTATTTTTTGCACATGAAATAATAAAAGAAGATTGCTAGTATCTTGGCATGTAATCCTTTTTTTGTTTGTTTTTTTGTTTTGATACACAGCAAATTAATTTCAAATATTGAGTTTTTCATTCTTTTTGGAAGGAGTTTTTTTTTTATTTAGTGCATCCTTTCTGAATACAATTATTACAGGGTTAGTTCACCCAAAAATTAAATTTCTGTTATTAAATACTCACCCTCATGTCATTCCACACCGTAAGACCTTTGTTCATCTTCAGAACACAAATTAAGATATTTTAGTTGAAATCCAAGAGGTTTTTCATCTCCCATAGAAGCAATGAAATGACCACATTCAAGGTCCAGAGAAGTAGTAAAGACATGGTTAAAATCAACGTAAACACGGAAGCTCTGTACTCCGTTCAGTGCGTAACAGACTGATAGGGAAGAGGAAAAATTGTTGAATAAAGTTGAATCAACATTTTTATTTTGGTTTTGTGCACACAAAAGTATTCTCGTCGCTTCATAACTTTAAGGTTGAACCACTGCAGTCACCTTGACTATTTTAAAGGTGCCCTAGAACTTTTTTTTAAAAGATGTAATATAAGTCTAAGGTGTCCCCTGAACGTGTGAAGTTTCAGCTCAAAATACCCCATAGATTTTTTTAAATTCATTTTTTTAACTGCCTATTTTGGGGCATAATTAGAAATGAGCCGATTCAGGGTGTGTGGCCCTTTAAATCTCGTGCTCCACGCCCCAAGAGCTCGCGCTTGCCTTAAACAACATAAAAGATTTTCAAACAGCTAATATAACCATCAAAATGGATCTTTACAAAGTGTTCGTCATGCAGCATGTCTAATCGCGTAAGTACAGTGTTTATTTTGATGTTTACATTTGATTCTGAATGAGTTTGAGGCTATGCTCCGTGGCTAACGGCTAATGCTACACTGTTGGAGAGATTTATAAAGAATGAAGTTGTGTTTATGAATTATACAGACTGCAAGTGTTTAATAATGAAAATAGCGACGGCTCTCTTGTCTCCGTGAATACAGTAAGAAACTATGGTAACTTTAACCACATTTAACAGTACATTAGCAACATGCTATCGAAACATTTAGAAAGACAATTTACAAATATCACTAAAAATATCCTGTTATCATCGATCATGTCAGTTATTATCGCTCCATCTGCCCTTTTTTGCTATTGTCCTTGCTTGCTTACCTAGTCTGTTGATTCAGCTCTGCACATCCAGACGTTAATACTGGCTGCCCTTGTCTAATGCCTCGATCATGGGCTGGCATATGCAAATATTGAGGGCGTACACCCCGACTGTTACGTAACAGTCTGTGTTATGTTGAGATTCACCTGTTCTTTGGAGGTCTTTTAAACAAATGAGATTTATATAAGAAGGAAGAAACAATGGAGTTTGAGACTCACTATATGTCTTTTCCATGTACTGAACTCTTGTTATTCAACTATGCCAAGGTAAATTCAATTTTTGAATCTAGGGCACCTTTAACCATGTCTTTACTACTTCTCTGGACCTTGAACGTGGTCATTTTGTGAGATACTAAACCTCTCGGATTTCATCAAAATATCACATTTTGTGTTCCAAAGATGAAAAAAAAAAGGTCTTGCGGGTTTGGAACAACATGTGGGTAGTAATTAATGACAGAAATTTCAAAAAACTATTTAATTTCTTTCAAAATCTTGTTGATACCAAACTTCTGAACAGAAGTGTATTTCACAGACAGGATTATTAATTACAACATGGTTATTTACTACATAAACCATGTTTTTCTTGCATTTCCAGCAAAATCAGATATAAAATTACTCATACCGTGACATAATATCTTGGCTATATCACCCAACCCAACTGTTATGACACAAATCAGAACCGCTAATGCATCGGTGCTCTTCAGACACTCGGTAAACAGATGAGGACTGAAAAAAATATAAAAGACTGTACAATTTATACTTTAATCCTTCAGCAATCAATACAATCCCAAAGAAATCCACTCACTGAATGCATTCCAGATGTGGGCTTTGAAACCTCTTAGGCTGGTTTAAGCAGGTCTTTCCAGCCGGGATGTATGTATATATGCATATTTACCTGTCCGCAGCAGCAGGTGGAGGGCTTCGCTGTTTGTTGACTTTGGCGTACAGGCCGTCCAGAGGGTCTTCTGTGGACGGCTCTCTGCTGTGGGACACTGGGGGCGGGGGTCTCTGCGGGGAGTTGCTGCGGTTCCCGTATAGCGGCTGGGAAGGTGATCCGCGCTCCCTGAAGTTGTTGATGCGGGCGTAGTTCGGGTCCAGGTCATCATCCTCTACGTCAGGTGGGGAGAAGCGGTCCCGAACTTGGCGTTCCCTCAATTCCTGGTGTTTGGCCTCAATTCTTTAACATAGAAAAGCTGATGTTACCCTGCATTAATAATTATTATTATGAGGTGTTTGTCTGTCTTTTCAGTCTGAGGTTATCTAAAATTTCAATTAAGCCAATGAGCAAACCACACAAGCGATGAGAACGCAACTGCAAGAACATGAACTCGTATTTATACTTTCAAGTAAGACTCCAAAAATACAATCAACTGGAAAGGTCAAGAAAGACCTTTCGGACATATCCAGCTGATTTCTTCTCTCCCTCTTTCCTTTTCTGTCTCTCTCAGGAGCTTCAACAGGCTCAGTCAATAAAGTCTCTCTCTGAACAAATGCCACTCTTGAGCATATGGAGGAGAACAGCACGGCTCCAGCTCACACTTCACACGCTTCCAAGTCCAAATAAGCCTCGGCAAACACCACACAAAATAATGACTGCAAAAACATCCCTGCATCTCAGCTAAATATATCCTTTTCTCCTGTCTTTTGGCAGAATATACATGACACACCGAGAGACAGAGATAGAGAGAGGACGAGGAATCTAGTGATGTGTGTCGTCTCAATAATGGACCACAAAAAGCTGTCAGAATGAATGAGATTGAAATGGATGGAAAAAAGTGAGAGCTAAACCTGTGCGTCATACAATGAATCATATGTCAATAACAAACTATACCTTTCTTTCCATATGCCGTATAACTTTCTTTCCACAGTAACTAACTGATCAACTCATCCCACAAATGAAAACCAAACTCTATTCTGCTAACTTCACCACTAAAGTCTGCTATCTTTACATCAGTGAAACATAAGGAGTAATGTACAGTCATCAGGTCGTTATCACAAAATAAACTGACAGGGTGAACGGGACATTATAAGTGTCTTGTATCACTCTGAAAGGGTGACCAGATTGGTTTGAGTAATTATTATATTATTAACAAACTATGTAGGGAATTGAAAGCCTGGGACAATGATCAATTTAATTTACTTATATTTATACATTTGGCAACAGCTTCAGTCCAAATAGTGCATTGAAGCTATACATTTTATCAGTATGTACATTAATGGAATACATTTCTTGGCAAATGCAAACAGTCTACAATTAGGCTAATGAACCATGTTACTCAAAGTACTGTTAATTGTGATTAATATTATCAAATTGACTATTCACTGTCACAGTAATTCATCACAAAAAGATAACATAATATCAAATGACATTCAACAGATATTTTTGGTTAAGAATCAGCAGAAAAAATTCATAATCAAATTACTAAGCAACCACTGACAGGATAGCAATGCACTATCATTTTAAAGCTTAGAAACTTTTTAATGCATCCAACCATTTTGTTCAACTCTTAACGAGTGCTGAGTCATCACTCTAAAACGGCGTGTGAAAATAATCATTTTTTTCAAAACTCCTGCCTTGATGATCAAAAAATAGGTGTCATTTGAAAGCTTAGAGTCTGATCTTTACAATGAATGTAGCCACTTTGATACTATAACTAACTAAATAACTCCTAAGTACTGCTGAGTACTTATTTGCTGACAAATAATTTATTAAAAAAAAATGTACTATGTACTCCAATGTGTCAAAAACATCAGACAGCTCAGATAATCATTTGTTATAAGTCATTTGAAAAGCCTCACAGATTAGAATATAACGAGTATAACTGTTTTGGGCTTTGACTAAACTTGAGTGAGTTTTTGTACATGGAGCTCCGCAAGACCCATATATAAATAATAAACCAATGTGGCATTTACGTCACATTTTGGCTCGTAACGTCATGAAACATGCTTCGATTTAGGGCTGCAACGATTAATCGCGATTAATCGTTTGCAAAATAAAAGTCTGTGTTTATGTAATATATATGTGTGTGTTCTGTGTATAATAATTATGTATATATAAATACACACACATTCATGTATATATTTAAGAAAAATGTTATATTTATATATAAAATATTTATGTTTATATGTAATATAATATATTTATAATACATGCATATATTTCTAAATTTTATACCTGTATGTGTGTGTATTTATATATACATAATTACTATACACAGAACACACATATATATATTACGTAAACACAGACCTTTATTTTGCAAACGATTAATCGCGATTAATCGTTGCAGCCCTACTTTGATTGTGGAAAATTGGACACCATTATTGACAGCAGATTCTCACGATTAAAATGAGTCCAACCTCACCCCTAAAATGTAGCTATCACGTGGCACGTGACATTTTAGCTTATAACTTCATGAAACATGCATAGATTGTATAAAATGGCACATCATTACTTACAGTGGATTCTCTCGATTGAACAAAATCCCATGCGTCGATCACGAGTTACTCCACGTGAAAGATCGATTTTAAAAATTCCCATCAGGGGCGCCAATGGATAAACAAAAAGGCTACCTTGGTTCCAAATGATGTAACTTTTGATTTCTTTATGGGATCACCACAAAATTTGATCCAGACACAGCTCACATATAGAGGAACATCACAAAAGAATTGTCCTGCTACCTTATTACCTTTCTGAGTTATTGCATGTCAAATATGAAATATATGTAAAATATGTAAAAAAGCAAATCAGCAGTTCATCAGCATAAGAATGTCCAATTTTATTTTATTTTTTTTTAAATTTAAAAAAGTTTTCTTTCAAATGATACCAACCTTTTGACTCTCCTTGCTATTTGTTATAAGTTATGAGTCGTCATTTTTGTGGATGTCATTTAGAAAATAAAAAAACACAAAAATAAACAAATAAAAATAATAAAAATGCCTACCTTTGTTCCTAATGCTGTCACTTTTGATTTCTTTATGCAATCACCACAAAATTTAATCCAGATACAGGTCACATATAGAGGAACATGTCCAAAAAAGAAAGATCACGCTACCTTATTTCCTTCATGAGATATTCCATTTTAAATTAGAAAGATATATAAATTGTCCCCTTTTTCCACTTTTTTTCTGTTTATTTGCAGTTTCTCAGCATGAGAATGTCCAAATTTAATTTTTCTTTTTATGTAAAAATTTAAAATGTTTCCTTTTAAACAATACCAACCTTTTGACTCTCCTTGCTACAAGCCTTTATTTTGTGTCACTCAGAGGGAAAAAAACAACAACAAAAAAACTCTGAAAATACCCTCAGGGCTTAAGATGTTAAAGTGTTTTTCAGATGTTTGTATACAAATATGATACTCATTTGTGCAATGTGTTTCAGATGATGTGCTTGTGTCTCTTTGACATATGTATGCTTATGAATAGTCATACTCCATTGAGCCTTGACTCCTAAATTTCTTTTACTCCCAGAGGACATTACTTTCCACTGTTGCTTTGTACAAGCTCAAGGGATCTAGGCCTGACTCCCTATAAAACTGCATTAGAACAATCTGCACAGTTAAAGACGCCTACGTAGGCAGCAATGTTGGCATCATAATCATGGTCAAATCACTGTTTCAAAAGGTAGGTAGCATAATTACCAATGTCAAATAATAATAAAAAAAACAACTATCAGGTAACGTTTGGTGAGAAGGCTATCCCATAATGCAATGAGAATGTATTAATATAACTAATTCATAAATAAATCCATTAAAAATGCACTATTGAGCCCAATAAATGTATGCTAAGTACACACACAAATGTTTGGGATCAGTAAGATCTTTTAATGTTTTAGAAAAAAAAAAAATCTCTAATGCTGAACAAGGCTGCATTTATTTGATCAAAAAGACAGTAAAAGAATTAACACTGTTATAATTAAAATATTATCATTTAAAATATCTGTTTTATATTTGAACATATTTTAAATGTAATTTATTGCTGTGATGGCAAAGCTGAATTTTCAGCATCATTGCTCCAGTCTTCAGTGTCACATGATACTTCAGACGGCACCAGGTGCGACTCAAGTGTTTTTTGACGCAGTTGTCATTTTCACATTCTGCGCCACGTTGTTTAAATAGCAAATGCATTTGTTCACCCATGGGCGTGCTGGCCTGAAAACAAGGTGTGTTCAGGTGCATTGTTGGCGCGTTGCTATTTTGAGGCAATTAAAATAGACTGCGCCATTGACCAACTGAAACCTGGTCTAATGTCAATGGCGCAATATTTGTTTTGTTATTTAAAGATTGCATTAGTAATATGCGCCTACGCATGTACACTCTGCTTATTACACATACAGGGATGCGCAGCAGCACACAAACATGCCAAATATTAAAAATAAAAGGATTACAATGTAAAAGATTATTATTGTGTGCATAAAGATAAAAATGCTTTGGTGGAATCCAGCTTGTCCCATAGATGGTCTGCTTGCGCGATTTAACCTCGCACACGAGCAGATGCATTTCCTCGCTAGAGTAGCGTTCAGTTTTTCCGCTTTCCATTCTGTAAATAGCGAATCCACCATGACACGAGTGCAACTGGCTTTTAAAGGGAATGGGAGATGAGACTCTGATAGATTTATTACACGTTATGCCCAAAACACACCCATTACTCATTAAGAGAATAGGTACAACCCTTTTAGACCTGATGCGGTGACCATTTTTTCCGTTGTTAAACTAGCAAAAGTGGATTCGGACATGCTCTAAGTGCACTTGCAGCGTGCGCTTTAGACCATGCGCTTAGATCGTTAAAAAAATAAATGTTTTTACTGTCACTTGATCAACTTAATGCATCCTTGCTGAATAAATAATTAATTTCTTTAAAAAACTTTTGATTAGTGGTGTTTTTGAATATGCACATTAGAATAGCACACTTTTAGCTTAGCAACATGCTAACACCAAACTCTATTGGAGTCAACTGTGCATATGAGTTGCTACCAGTGTAGAGGGTTTCAAATCATTCACTTATGACTGAGGTTCCATCTCAGTTAAGATACAAGACAAGGTTTTGGTAGAGATGGATATGGTGTGAGGGTGTAATGACATCAGTCCCACCTTTCTCTCTCTTCCTTCATCCTCTCCAACTCTTCCTCACTCAGAATTTCTGACGTCTGCTTCTGTGCATTCATTTTTGTCTCCGTCTTGCTCTTTTCTTCTTTTTTCTTTCCAAATCTGAGAGAGAGAGAGAGAGGACATAGAAAGACATCACTGCTTGATCTCTGTTTGCAAATGACGTTTATCTAGGAAAACAGCTACTCTCTAGTATGTGTGTGTGCGCTCTGGGGAGTTTCTAAATCGCTGTAGGGGCCAGAGCGTGTCAGTAGAGATGTTCTGTTAACATGCATCATTTCTGCACCAGTGATTGAGTCCTGCACCCGTCTCCATTTTCTCCACTCATAGAAGGTCATTTCTCATGTGCGCCCGTGTCTCAAACCCACTGCCGCCCAGCCGAGCAGCTTCAGCGCAGTGTATCAATGTCACAGCGAGCAGAGGCCGTGGCCTCCAGCTACACACGCACAAACACACACCGGGACACGTCTAAGCACATACACACACTGTCAGAGGAAATCACACCAGTGTCCTTTAGCAACTCGCATCCGGCGCACACATATACACACACTCAAACAAGGATGTGATCTGATGTAAATTATCTTGAATCTCACACATCTGCACACAATGATCATAATGTGAACATTTTTGAAATGCATTCAGCAACAGCGAGGGAGCATATGAGCTTTACAGAGACCTACACAGCACTGCAGGTGGCAATTATACACACCATGATATCACTTAAACATAGACACAGGCTCTGAGCTACTGAGAAAAAAACACATGATTACAAAAACAGATTCAGTATTCAACTCTGTATTATATATAGAGTAAGTGTCTTGTATCACTCTGAAGGGGTTTGTTTTATGATAATGACCGGATTGGTTTGAGTAATTATTATTTTATTATTACACGGCTCTGTGGAATACTTGATTCTGATTGGTCAACTGACGCTTCGCCAGGAGTTTGATTGACAAGCGATCTAACCAATCAGAACGCCGAATCCGCCATTTTGTCCGACAAAGCAGTCAGGAGTAAGAAGATTAAAGGTGCTAAAGAGGATGTTTTGTTTTATACATTTTTGCAATATTACTTGAAACTGTCTTTACTAACTGATTAAAGACTATTTATTAGGTGCACTGAAAGGAATAATATTAATATACATCATCTGTGCACGAGGTAGGGCCTTAAAAACATCAGCCAATCGTTTACGCGATCATCCCGTAAACGATTGGCCCTCTGGCTTGTCAATCACTGCCATGACGTTCCTTGTGAGAGACGTGCGCGGCTGCGCTCTCCAGTAACTTTCCACACTCCACAGGCGCTGCATGCAATGTTTTTGTCAGGAGACAGGAGTAACAACTGCAGATTATGAGTTACCTGCGGTGAGTCCGACATAATGAATCCACTAACACGACACAGCGAATGCCGGTGGTAAACACCCGTGTTCCAATACTCGTGCACGAGTTTTGGGAGGCGTTCCCTCGAAATGAGCTGTGAAGGAGGGGGGTTGTTCTTACGCATGCGCTCATTTCAAAAACTCACTAACAGTCTTTGGTTTTTCAGTCGACAAAAAGATCCTCTTTAGCACCTTTAACATCGGTGGATTTAAACTTGAAAAATGGTGTATACTGACATCTTTCCGCGTTTGAAACAACATTCATTCTGATGTTCATTCAGGTTTATTTGATGCTATAAATGGACTAGTAGGAAGAGATGATCGGTTTACGAGCCGCTTGAGGTGAGGCGCTACAGCAATCTGTCACGTCACATTAAAGAGCCACAAAACATTTTTTATTTTTTTAATTTCTTAAAAAACTACACATTTTGAAAGCTGGGACTTTGTTTAATACCATAAGTAACCTGCTTTGTCTTGTCTGTCGACATGTTGTCAGTGTCATTTTTGCTCTGCAATGTATTTTTTACTGCGTGTGGCGTGACAGCGCCACGGCTTGTCGGACAAAGCAACAGTGACTAAGGGGGGCGGGTCTTTGCGAAATTGCACCATCCTGCGGTATGTTATTCCCCGATAACAACTGCCGAAAACAGATAACACAGGCTCATCCTGTTTACTGAAGTCAGCAGCGCTATACGCTTGCTAGGAGTGATTTTTCTTCGTCAAAGTTTTGTGTTTGGTGAGCTAATAAAATATTAAAACTCAGTCAAATCAATATTTTGTGTACAGTTATTTAATTATGTCATTCCAGTATCATGGACTCGCTCTCTCGTTTCATACAAACACAGCTGCTACCATTTTGCGACTATTGTTTTGTATACTGTTGGATTATAAGATAACAAACAGGTATGCTTTTAAAAGTGTCATATTAGATCAATATCTCTTATCCCCATAATAATTTATGTGGCGAAATGCCGTTTAATAAGTGGTATGACTGTACTGTAAGTTTGAACTTGCCATGCCAGCAACACTCTCTGTGGAAGCTTTGCGTTTAAAGAGATAAAAAAAAATATATATATATATATATATTTCGACTCAGATCAATATTTCGTGTGTACTTATGTGGCAAGTAGCTGTGTAATAAGCGGGATAATGTACATTTAGCCGGTTGTTATCTCAGAATAAACCCCTTCAGGCTGATACAAGACCCCTACGCTTCGCGTCAGTGTCCTGATCACCCTGTCGGGGTTTATTCGGAGATAACTGGCTGAATGTACATTATCCCTTACTTAAACTATGTAAACAAGCTAAATATTTTATCAGTATGTACATTAATTTATTACATTTCTTGGCAACTGCAAACAGCCTACAATTAAGCTAGTGAACCATATTACTCAAAGAATTGTTAATTGTGATGGTAACTGAGGTTATGGTATAACACACCAGGTCTTTCACTTGCTATAAATGTTGAACTATCAATCAGGTGACAGAAGGCATGTAGGTTTCTCAGCCAAGTTTTTGATCATGTTGATCATCAACCCTAAGGCTTTAGAAATGTGTGTATCAAATAAGTAAGTAAAGATATTTCATACAGTATATTGTCAGCAATCTAAAAAAGGACATGAATGAGAAAATTAGAATGAATGAACGAACAAAAAAAAAGGACAAACAAATGAACAAATGAATGAAACAACAAACAAATATGAAGGAATCACAGAAAAAAAATTAACTAAACAGTTAAATTTAGGACCAAACGAACAAGCAAATGAATGAACTAACTACCTGAATAATAACCAATTAAGGAAACACTAAATGAATCAAGAAACCAAATCAAACAAAACCAAACCAAACCAAAATCAAACTATCAAACAAATGATTGACAAAACAAACCAATGAAGGACAGAACAAATGAATAAATAATAAATGAACAAACAAACAAATGAAGAATCAATGAATGAATGAACAAACAAATGAATGAGAAACAAAGAAATGAATTAATGAACCAAAGAAAATAACAATGAACACATGAAACCAATGAATGAGCAAATAAATTAGGGAAACAATGAGTGAACAAATAAATGAATGAATAAAGAAAAGAATAAATGAATTCAGGGAAAAAAGAACAAATGGAAAAACGTGGAAAGCCTATTTCAATTGTCTTGGGTGTGTATATCTACAGAAGCTTTGAGCCATTTAATGCAATGCCCTCAAAAGCTAGAGTTTAACACTAACACAGCAGGACTGTGTTCAGATGTTGTGGGAATTTCCAGAGGGCAAAGAGTGAATAAAGCAAAAGGAGTAGCAAAATTCATAGGTGATTCACAGTAGCCTGCAGCTCAGTCATCCAGGCCTCATCTAAGTCAATAGATCTGTCCAGAACATTTCCCTCTTTCACTTCGTCTACACCCATTACTCAGCGCTCGAGCAGGGCGGATGATTCACTGCCCGTCAGCGCTCCAATCCTTTCTCTTGTTTTCAAACAAAGTCCAACGAACAAATGCTATGTTGCCAAGTTGCTGATTGACACTGCCAGGAGGAGAAGACTGTTTTCCCAGACAAACCAGGGAAACGTTAAGATATCTGTATGAGGAATGTCAGAACGATCAGCGAGGCAGGGCCAAATGAACTTTCTGTCATCCTAACCAAAAGTTTGGGAATTAAGAACATTTACTGGATATAAATATTTCTTATTGGCCATGAAACTGCACTGTGCAAATATTAAGATATTAAGAAATATTTATGAACAGAAATTCACTCTGCTCATGTTTCATGAATGAGGGCCAATGATAATTTAGTTGGCTATTCATATTGCTTTAATTTGATTCGCTTACATCACCTACATCAGATGAGATGTTTTGAGAGCAAAAAATAAACACACACACACACACACACACACACACACACACTCGCAGACCTCTCAGTGGAGAGTAAGACACACAACTCTTAGTGACCCCAGACATGTGAGACAGCAGGAGACACCCTCACACAGACACATTCTTCAGTGTAATCAGTACTGACTAATGCAGCTTAAGTGCAGACTAGATTTTCCATTGTCCATTCAAACATACAACAACACGCACTCATCCCTTATACCTCTTCTTAGAGCACTCACTCATTTTCTTACAGACACACACACACACATACTTGAATATGTGGTTTACAGGGACTCACCTGAGGGTTAATGGTTTTTACACTGTACAAACTGTATATTCTATCCCATGACACTATCTTTATCCCTAAAGCTACACATCACAGAAAACGTTTGGCACTTTTTGATTTTCAACATGTAACAGGACACAGGAAGTTTCCTCATAAACAATATTTACGCTGTAATACCCATGTCATTATACACATGTCCTCAAAAACCATATATACAAGAACACACACAAAAGTATGAAATAAACATAAAATGAAAACATACCACGTGAGTTACGTATCACAGTACACTCTTTATGTTTAGCATTGTTAGAAAGTCTTCTAAACTACCCTCTTTCTCAAATGTTGTATTGGAAATATTTATTTTCGTGAACCAATTCAAATTGTCAGATTCATTCTAGTGAACTGTTTTAAAATGGCAAATTTATTGTAGTGAATCAATTCAACTAGCCATATTCATTCTAGGGAACCGATTCAAAGTCATATTCATTCCATTAAAATGATTTAAAGGTGCCATCGAACATTTTTTTACAAGATGTAATATAAGTCTACGGTGTCCCCTGAATGTGTCTGTGAAGTTTCAGCTCAAAATACCCCACAGATTTTTTTTTTTATTCATTTTTTTAATTGCCTATTTTGGGGCATCATTAAATATGCACCGATTCATGTTGCGGCCCCTTTAAATGCTCATGCTCCTGCCCACGGAGCTCGCGCTTGCCTTAAACAGTGCATAAACAAAGTTTACGCTGCTAATATAACCCTTAAAATGGATCTTTACAAAGTGTTCGTCATGCATACTGCATGCATGCGTCGGATTATGTGAGTATAGTATTTATTTGGATGTTTACATTTGATTCTGAATGAATTTGAGGCTGTGCTCCGTGGCTAACGGCTAATGCTACACTGTTGGAGAGATTTATAAAGAATGAAGTTGTGTTTATGAATTATACAGACTGCAAGTGTTTAATAATGAAAATAACGACGGCTCTTGTCTCCGTGAATACAATAAGAAACAATGGTAACTTTAACCACATTTAACAGTACATTAGCAACATGCTAATGAAACATTTAGAAAGACTAAAAATCACTATCACTAAAAATATCACTAAAAATATCATGTAATCATGGATCATGTCAGTTATTATCGCTCCATCTGCCATTTTTCGCTATTGTCCTTGCTAGCTTACCTAGTCTGTTGATTCAGCTGTGCACAGATCCAGACGTTAATACTGGCTGCCCTTGTGTAATGCCTTTGAACATGAGCTGGCATATGCAAATATTGGGGGCGTACATATTAATGATCCCGACTGTTACGTATGTCGGTGTTATGTTGAGATTCGCCTGTTCTTCTGAGGTCTTTTAAACAAATGAGATTTATATAAGAAGGAGGAAACAATGGAGTTTAAGACTCACTGTATGTCATTTCCATGTACTGAACTCTTGTTATTCAACTATGCCGAGGTAAATTCAATTTTTAATTCTAGGGCACCTTTAAAATGGTAGATTTATTTTAGTGAACCAAATCAAATAGTCAGGTTCCTTCTATTGAACTGATTCAAAATGGCAGATCGATTCTAGTGAACTGATTCAGTCACATTCATTCGTGAACATTCAAACGATTCATCAACGAGTCCCTGTGATACTTTTCAGAACTTGTTTATTATTTATTTAGTGAAATGTTAAGTTTACATTTTTATAGCTTTATACATTTTAACAAAGTACCTGTTCAAGTTTAAAGGGTTAGTTCACCCAAAAATGAATTTTCTGTCATTAATTACTCACTCTCATGTCGTTCCACATCCGTAAGAGCTTTATTCATCTTCGGAACACAAATTAAGATATTTTTGATGAAATCTAAGAGTTTTTTTTTTTTTTTATCCCCAATAGAAAGCAATGTAATTACTGTCATTCAAGGTCCAAAACGAAGTACTAAAGACATTGTTGAAATAGTCAACGTGACTGCAGTGGTTCAACCTTAATGTTATTAAGCGACGAGAATACTTTTTGTGCACAAAAACAAAACAAAGATAACGACTGTTAGCATGTGGTGTTAGCATGTGGTGTAAGTCCATTTTTAAACAGTAGCTAAACTATCGTTGAACTGTTTTAATTGAGACATTTGGAGTTTCAAAACAACATCTCACTCTGATATCCAGTCCATGCTTTGAAGTTTACAGTTTATATCAGTCAATTTATTCAGTCAAAACAGGAAGAAACCAACTGTATTTAATGCCTGAGGTATGTGAGTGTATTCCAGTAAAGAAGCCTTGTAAATACAGGAGTGCATTATGCTAAATGTGAATGAACAAATGAGAAAGGACAAGCCATCCCACTGTTTCTCTCTCTCTATCACGCACACTTCCTGTATGTCCTCTGGCTGTGTATTTGTGTGTGGATGCAGCACTCTCATAACTTAATTACTGTATTTATCTTATTAGACTGCAGCTATTTAATGTTAGTGCTTTGGCATGCGCTTCCTGCACATCCATTCTGCTGCCTCATTAAGATCAGGCCCTATGAGACCTAAACGCTAAAACTCACACTCACATTAACACGTAACACGCTGCTAATGCATTCTGACACAACATTTATCAATACAATGCATGTGAATAATTCATGGCAATAAAAAAAAAATCTTGAGAGAAATGACCATGAACACTCCAAAAATTGACAATTGTTGGATGAGGCCATGAAATTATTGCACAGATGAACAAAATAAAGGTAAAGATGGTAAAGGTAAAGATTAGGTAAATATGTTTGCACACATTGACATGAATAGTTAGTAGCTAGTCATGCTTACCCAGACTGTTGGCTATTAAACCTGGTCCACATCGTAGCCTGTTCTGGCTAATTCTGCTTTCATATACTTTTATTTAGAAATTATGCATTAAATTGATCGAAAGTGACAATAAAGAGATTTATAATGTTACAAAATATTTCTATTTCAAATAAATGTTATTTTGAACTTTCTATTCAGCAAAGAATGTTGAAAACAAATGTTTTTAACATATAATTTTTACCCCCTTTTTCACCAAATTAGCATATTAGAATGTTTTCTGAAGGATCATGTGACACTGAAGACTGGAGTAATAATGCTAAAAATACAGCTTTGGCATCACATGAATAAATTACATTTTTAAATATATTCAAATAGAAAAACAGTTTCTTTAAACTGTTTAATTTTGATTAAATTGCAGCCTTGATGTGCATAAGAGACGTCTTTCAAACACATAAAAAAAGAATATTGTACTGACCCTACAATATACTTGTATTATAATTTATTATAATTCTTGTGCTGCCACAGAGAATTGCAGGAAATACTAATGCCAGTTGCCTCAAACCGAACAAAAGAGCAGGGAATTCTGGCAAGCTTATAGTTATTTCTCATAAACACAACGTTTTCACACAAACTATACTGTACAGTCAACATTTACATTAAAAAGTACTACCAACATCAATTTATTTCCACCATTCTTCCATTCACATTCCCCCTATTTCTAACTTTAGAAAGGGGCCATCTTACATAAAGCCAGGCAATCAGAATGGAGCTCGTCATTTGAACAACCTGAAGGTGTGACATCTTAGGATGACTCCAGATGATTTTCTCCAACTACTGAATAAGTGGATGCATCAGAGACAGACATGTCTTTTTACAGGATCTCTGACTCTAAGCTAAAGGGCACAGCGGCTGCTATCAAATGAGGAGCCCAGCTGAGCTCAAACCAGCACATGGATAAATAAAGGCAATAATTAGGCTGTCATAAGAGACCCTGCCACTATCTTCAGCTGTTCAGAGATGCTTCAAACACAGCCTGTCAGTTAACCAGGCACAGTACTTAGAGGGGGAGTGGTCACAGCACAAGAGAAAGACAGATGTGGCATGCCAAATTACTACTAACAGTTATGAAGCCACAGTGGGAAAAAAAAGCAATTTTTTTTTTCTCCCCTCCAGATCTAAAAAAAAATCTTAATGAATTTTAATGCATGCAGTTTTTAGAAGTCCCCATTACATAAATGAAGGAAAAAGATGTTGTCATATTTGAAACCATTCAAATACAAACAAATCAATTGCAAAGAACTGCTCCATCCATTATCGCTAAAAAGTACAGCGCCATTATGAAATATGCACCAGTTGTGCATTTTTATACAGTACAGTCCAAAAGTTTGGAACCACTAAGATTTTTAATGTTTTTAAAAGAAGTTTCATCTGCTCACCAAGGCTACATTTATTTAATTAAAAATACAGTAAAAAACAGTAATATTGTGAAATATTATTACAATTTAAAATAACTGTTTTCTATTTGAATATATTTCACAAAGTAATTTATTCCTGTGATGCAAAGCTGAATTTTCAGCATCGTTACTCCAGTCTTCAGTGTCACATGATCCTTCAGAAATCATTCTAATATGCTGATCTGCTGCTCAAGAAACATTTAATGTGTACAATTGTACAAAATATTTGTGTACAATATTTTTTTTCAGGATTATTTGATGAATAGAAAGTTCAAAAGAACAGTGTTTATCTGAAATCTAATCTTTTGTAACATTATAAATGTCTTTACTGCCACTTTTGATTGATTTAATGCATCCTTGCTGAATAAAAGTATTCATTTCTTTAATTTCTTTTCAAAAAAATAAAAATAAAAATTCTTACTGACCCCAAACTTTTGAACGGTAGTGTATAATGCTACAGAAGCTTTGTATTTCAGATAAATGCTGTTCTTTTGAACTTTCTATTCATCAAGGAATCCTGAAAAAAAAAAAGTACACAACTGTTTTCAACATTGAAAATAATCATAAATGTTTATTGAGCAGCAAATCAGCATATTAGAATGATTTCTGAAGGATCATGTGACACTGAAGACTGGAGTAACGATGCTGAAAATTCAGCTTTGATCACAGGAATAAATTACTTTGTCAAATATATTTAAATAGTACACCATTATTTTAAATTGTAATAATATTTCACAATATTACTGTTTTTTACTGTATTTTTAATTAAATAAATGTAGCCTTGGTGAGCAGACGAAACTTCTTTTAAAAACATTAAAAATCTTGTTGACTGTACTGTATATATAGCAAAACATGATGTAAATACACTACCAACAGTGAGATTTTTTTTGAAAGAAGTCTCTTATGGTCACAAAGGCTGAATTTATTTGATCAAAAATAATTGAAACATTATTACAATTTTAAGTAACTGTTTTCTATTTTAATATATTTGAAAACATAATTTATTCCTGTGATGGCAAAGCTGAATTTTCAGCATCATTACTCCAGCCTTCAGTGTCACATGATCCTTCAGAAATCATTCTAAAATGCTGATTTGACAAAAAACAAACAAACAAACAAACAAACTACAACAACAAAAATCCTATTATAATCAATATTTAAAACAGTTGTGCTGCTTAATATTTTTTATGGAACCTGTGATACATTTTTCCCAGGATTCTTTGATGAACAAAAAGTTCAAAAGAACAGTATTTTTTGAAATGGAAATATTTTATAACTTTAGAAACGTCTTTACCGTCACTTTCCATCAATTGAACGCGTCCTTGAACATAATGAGCGCAAATACAAGAATGAAAATCAAACATTACAGAACATGAATAAAAGAATTCTAAAAAAAAAAAAAAAAAAAAAAATCAAAGAAAATTATTTTAATCTTATAACAAGAAAATGAAAGAAACAAAATCAATTTTAAAGACCTAGTGCATTCTGGTAATATCAAGGTAGTGGATATTTCACTGGAAATGGCAGACAGAGATGTTTTTATTAAAGCGTGGCACTAAATATTGTCCTAACAATCTACGACAATTGGAGCATCGTTAAAGTGATTTAGTAGACTGATAGTTTATCAAAATTGAGTGTAAAATTGCCTAACAGAGAAGTCAAGAGCTGCTGATTGTTCCACAGTGTTAAATTCATCACGCGGCAGTAAACTCTACAGGGGGCGAAGGCCTGCGGAGAAGCCAAACTGTGCTGATCATTACCAAGAAATACATCACCGCTCTCTCTCTCCCTGTGCCAAACATTCATTTCCTCCATGTCTAATTAAACTACCTGCTCGGAGAGTAAAAATATAGCGTCTTTTCTCTCACGTTTGCCCGTTAATTCACTCCCCTTCTGATTTTCTGCTTTGCTAGGAATCTCTCTCCCTCTCAAAGCGCTGTAGGCAAATCTGTATCCTCTCTGGATAACGTTTCCCCGAGGGCTGCGGGAAAAGAAAAGACTGGGATTTAATCTTTCCTTCTGAAGAGATGGGATGAGTGAAAAAGGTGCTTTAACAGTTTCTCACTCTGACTGTCTTTAACACACACTTATGCACAGCCACACACACATTTACTGACACCACAAATATACAGCAAGGTTTATTTAAAGATAACCCAGATGAATGGAAAGCGCTTTAAATGAAGCGTAAAGAGGAAGGGGTTAAGATTCAAACATCTGCAGTACACAAAACTGAAAATCGTACACATCCAAACAGCACACACATGCGGATAAACACAATGACCTCAAACACACTCTCGCGATGCTTCAATGTGCTGATAAAAGGGGACCCACAGGGCCTGTCTGTGTGTGATCTGAATATGATGGTATGTGGGGTGAGAGGCAGTTCACATCAATCCAAAAAGGAAAGACAAAGACAGCAAGAGAAACATGAAAAAGCTCAAAATGCTGCAGGGTAAAACTCTAAAGGCCACTTTCCCAGACACTGATTAAACCCAGTACTACAGTGAAAGGATAATCACTGTTGGAAATGTTTCAGCGGATCCATGTCCAAGAAAGCACTGCTAAAGGGGTACAACATAAGTGTATACACTGGGAAAAAATAAATAAAAAATTGGTGTAGAAGCAATTTTCACTCAGAAATTGATAGTAAATTTCAGTAACACATTAAATTAAACATAAACGTTTCAAGTAACAAAGACTATAAACAATACTTTCTTGTACTTTCTCAAATAATCTTTCATGTACAACTTCAAAACATTTTTTTTTACAGTGTAGGATTTTAAAGGAATAGTTCACCCAAATATCACCCCAAAGTCATTATCTACTCACCTTTATGTCGTTGCAAACCCGTATGATTTTCTTTATACGGTACACACATGGAACACAAAAGGAGATGTTTAGTAGAATGTTTATGCAGTTCTACAGAGATCAGAGGCAAAAAAAAAAAAAAAAAAGAAAAAAAGTGGTCTATATGACTTGTGCACTATTTTCCAAGTCTTCTGAAACTATACAACATTTTTTTGTTTTTTGGTGAAGAAGAAACAGAAATTTAGGTTGATATTCACTGAAATTCTTGCCTTTCACCATCTTTAACCACTTTAACCTCTTAAATCTCATCCACATATTCAAAAACATATTATTTTTGCTGCTTGTTCAAATGACTTAATTGAAATTAGCTAAAGCAACACAATTCCTACACATTTTGTCCTAACTTAATTTCATTGTGTTCAATCCACTTAAATATATCTAATATTGAATTTTACTTAATCCGTTTGAGTTGGGATCACATAAATGAATTTTATTCCATTAATTGAAACTGGGCGGTGCTTGTTAGTTCCCAGCATGCATTGCATATGGCTGGATCAAGAGAGAAAAGCTTTAAAAAATTAGATGTTATTTTATGTGTTTTGCAGTAAGATGACAATGGGGGATGACTGATAATGTTTATTAGTGTTCAGGGTTCACTTATATTGGAATTATTAGAATGTTTTAAATTTCACTGGGTTACCATTGTAGAGAAGAGTGGAGCTTTTGCTTAGGCTGTAGACTAATGCTTCACATTCAATTTCTGCTTTGCACTGAAAGTTAACATTTAACATAGCGTGTGCACTATTGTTAACTAATAGGCTGTTGACTATCTGGTGCAGTCTAATGATTCAGTCATAACACATATATGAAGTTGAATTTAATGAAATAACATATTGGATGGATGGATGTTTTGGATGAATGAATCATGAATCAATGAACCTTACAAAATTCACTTTGAGATTACTTAATTGGGTCATTTAAAAAATACTTAATTTCATCATGTTGAAGTTACATTAACAAATTATATTTGTGTAACTTAATTGATTCAAGTGGAACCGATATACACTGCTAAATTCAACACACTTTTTTTCCCAGTGAAGACGCGAGGCCATTTGATTCCTTGTGCTTATTTTATTACTGACAGTTTAGTTATCTTTAATAATGTTTTAAATTTATATTAGTTAGGCTAGTAGTTTTTTGCTGTAGTATCGAAATTGGAATAGAGAATTATCATACTTCATTGGTATCCATCTGGGCCAGTAGAAAATTCGCTGAGCACTGCTGGAGCAGCTCTAAGTATGCGCTGTGTTATTAAATGAAAGGTAAGATACGAAAGAGCAATAGAATGAACAGTGAAAGTAACAGAAGCTCCTACAATATATTTTAACAGGCATAATTATGCGCGACAATAACTGAGGGGAATATTTATTTGCTAAACGAATTAAGCCAACTAATACGAGTTCTTTAGAAAATTACAAATGCAATGAAAATACAGGTATTGACGAGTACCGAAAATGAACATATTTCTTTCTTCTGTTGAACACAAAAGAAGATATTTTAAAGAATGATGATAACTAGACAGTTGACGGCTCCCATTGACTTCCATAGTAGGAAAATAAAATACTATGTAAGTCAATAGGTGCCGTCAACTGTATGGTAACTAACATTCTTTAAAATATCTTCTTTAGTGTTCAACAGAAGAAAGAAAGAAACTCATACAGGTTTGGAACAACATGAGGGTGAGTAAATGATGACAGAATTTTCATTTTTGGGTGAACTATCCCTTTATGGTGCTTTTCTGACTTTTTGGAGAATGCTTTTATTGTAATCAAATTTTAACAAAGTCATACAGGTTTGGAACGACCAGGCAAATAATGGCAATGTTCATTTTTTTTTTTTTTTGGCTGAACCGTTTCTTTAAGCATTGATTGTTTTGAATTCTTGTGAGTGATGGTGAACAGGAGCACCTGCAGACCAGAGCAAAGCCGTCTCCACTTTAATTATCTCTCCCTACTGCCTTTCCATATTCATTATGCGCTATTCCACCGAGACACACACAAACCTACACACTTTCAGGAACACTTGCACACACAGGAAACAAACACACACACATAAGCAAAAAGGAAACTATGAAACTGATGAGAGAGCAGGCAATTTAAAAAAAAAAAAAAAGGGACAAAGGGACACATTTCTTTCTTTCCTTCTTTTGTTTTCCTGCCCATTTCTTTGGCAGTTGAGTCAAATTACAGCAAGATTCAGAACCCAAATAAGATAAGCTCTGGCTGAAGTGATGTCACCACTTTGACCTTTCCGACTGTCTGCTGTTCCCAACAGGGCACCGCTGAAATAATGAGACTTCGTTACCATAGCAGCTTAATAGGTGCCAGTTGTAGATACTGAATGAGCCAATCAGGATAGAGCAATGCTAAGTACCTTCTAGCTGGCCTGAAAAATATCCACTTTAGCCAACGAACATTCCTGACACGTCAAGCTGTTAATGCCGAAAAGTGCAAATGGGTGTTAGGCTATTAAGAACCTGGCCTTTAACAAAAGGCTGTTTGAAAAAAAAAAAGAAAAAGACAAAAAACACTTCATACATATCAATACAATGGGATAAATGATAAGGAGCCGTTGAATGAGGCCGAGCATTCTGATTGGCAGCGAAGCATGTTTCTGAAGAAGACTGGGTTGTTCAAACGGCCAATTAGCAGCTGATTCTGATGAATTCATTAGCATGTTCTCAGGTAATTAGAGGAAGTGGCTGAGTGAATACTAAATATTCAACAGGAGAACAGACACAGTGCCACACAGCTCGCCGTGTTCCTCTGTAGACTCTCATTAGCATAAACACACACACACACACACACTCAAGCTCCCATCTGCACTATTGAGAGACTGTTTCATACACAGATATAAAAAATCACACCTCCAAAATAGCCTTTCCATTACAGGAAGAAACTAAGAGATAGGTAAACCAAAAGTCTTATATTAACACGCATAACATATTCTCGGTGAGAAATACATTCCTTATTGATGGATAACGTCTTTAAAGACCCCATGAACCATGAAAGCAGTTTTCTACATTCTTTTCTATACAACTAATGCAGTGAAACCTCACTCAACAGCATGATTCCTGAACCAAAACAATGACGATCATTTCCAACCACTTCATATGCAACCAATTGATTGCTGGGACAGGAAGTAAAGTACAAGCGTTAACACAACCAAAAGACACACAGACAAACCTTAAAGGCCCCGGTATACTTCAAACGAAATCGAAGAACAAACTGATGTGACGTCATTTCGAACAAAATCAGGCCAAAACGAAGTTCGTTTTTGTGTTCTTTTTGGAAGTTCGAAACGGCTTGCCAAAGCGAACTTTCAGGAAAAGTTCGCTCCAGCTGCAAAACACCTTCATGCCACCATTGGTCAGTGACGATAACGTAATAGGAGGTGTGCGCTGAGGCTCCGCCTTCACTCGCGTGGGACGCGTCTCTGACTCATTTTGTGTGTTGAAGTACATGAACACATTGGATAGCCGCTTTATAGTACAAAATGAAGTTGTGCTTCTGATGAAAGGAGGCACTGACACTGTTTTTCATGTTTGATACTGTAAAGCTGCTTGATTTTAAGCAATCTATTGAATAAAGTGATATGAAGATGTGACGTGACTGGAGTACTAATTTGCAGAGCTTGTGCTAACATACCCATGCTGTTATGATCAGACGCTTTTCTTATGCTTTCTATAATAAATGCTTGCTGTTTTCTCATTTTTGTTCTGTTTATTTTGTTATTGAGAAGAAAGTGCATGGCACATATTTACATATTCATCTAACCGTGGCTCTCAGCAGTGTGGGCGGCGTCAGATGTTCGATTACAGTATATCGCTGGTCACACATTTCGAACTTCGTTTTACCCCTAAAAGAAGAACGAAAAAGAACTTTGTTTGAAGTATACCGGGGCCTTTACTTGAGACTTGATATTGCTAGTTATTATAATTTATTGGAGGGGACATTCTTATTCTAGAGAGAATTTCACTGGAAGAACAACAGCAAAAAAATAATAAAATAAAATAAAATAAAATAAAATAAAATAAAATAAAATAAAATAAAATAAAATAAAATAAAATAAAATAAAATTTTAAATAAATAATAAAATTTTCTACTTTTCAAATACTCTATGTATAGATTGTATTGGTTTAACATGGTCCCAGATCCATACTTTCAATGTTAAAATATAAAAATCCAACATAAAATATGCATTTTTACAATTTTGATTTCTATTATTTAAAAAATACAACCTTCAGTTGTTGAGTCATTTCCACCACGTCAAACAATTTTACCAGCAATGCAGTTTTCAATTAAAGCACTTGTAAAGTAGACAACAATGTAGGATACATAAAATGCTGGCTGTGAAATTAGCCTTAGCAAGACAATTTCCAGTGGAGAATTCTATTCAATATAATACAAGAGTAGAGTTGTCAAAAGTACCGACTTCGGTACCAAGTCATTACTGAAATTTTAAAAAATGTGACACTTTGAGCGCTGTTGAGTGGAATCGTAAACACTTCTGATCGGTCATTGTGTTGACGCGCTCAACGGACATGTCTGTGATTGGCTTCAATGATCAACGCTTCAAAAACATGTTGTAAATAGTCAACAATGACGCTCTTCACTGAGCACTTACACAGATACACACGGGAGCGTTTGAAAGCAGGCGTCTATCGCGGACCAGTCCACTGATAGATGTCTACTTTCAACCGCTTCCGCTTTCACAAAATGCTTTCAAATTCAAACACTTCCGTGAGCTTTCAAACGCTCCCGTGCGTTGATCATTGTAGCCAATCACAGACATATCTGGTGAGCGTGTGAACACAATTACCAATCAGAGTTGTTTATGAATCCGCTCAACAGCGCTCAAAGCCTCACATTTTTAAAATTTCAGTACCGACTTGGTACCGAAGATGAGATATAATGTTAATGACACGGGTGGGAAAAACTTTCAGAAAAAATAAAGATTAAAACATATAAAAAATAGTGTGTATTCTTCTCAAAATATGATCGGTTTATATGTTTCTGTGTTAAAACAACAGGGAAAACTAGGAGATGAAAATAAAATTGATAATGGTGTATTTTGCATAGCTCCTATTTTAGAGCCAGAGTTGACTGGCGAGTACTATAATGTTTAATAAAAATCTCAACAGTCTGTCAAGCCCTAGAGTTAGATTTTAGAAGAAGCCAAGAATATCTGACAGCCAGTGTAGGAGAGAATATATATAGATCTAAGTAACTTCTCTCTTTCAGTGCCCAACATAAAAATGGCCCAAGAAAAAGCCTCCTGGTGTCCATGCTCTCTGGGCCAGCAGGATAACAGTGTTTAAAAGTAAGGGGAGCAGGGTAGGTTCTGGGTTAATGGCACCCCTGGTACAGGGTACGAGTGTGCGGATGGCGGGGGTTGAAAGGGCAGAGGGAGGAGAGGTGGGATCCAAGACTGCCAGCCCATCTGTTCAGCCAACACACAGGCGGAGAAGCAAGGAAAACAGCGTGCAATTTTTGCTATCACTACTGCCACCATGCCAGAGAGCAGAGACACTGTGAGACATGAGATGACATGGAGTGATGGAAAAACAAATGCAGCATGAAAGAGTGAAGGAAGTGGATAAATAGAGAATAAAGAAGTACAGAATGAAAATAAGTTTGAGCTGTGACACAGTGGTTAGTGTTTTAGATAAAAACCGCATACTGAAGCTAAAAACGGATGTCACTCATTTGAGTAAATCCAGTTTTGGTGCACCAATCCTGGGCATTAAAGGGATAGTCCACCCAAAAATGATTTACTCATTTTCATGTTGTTCCAAATCTGTATGACATTCTTTCTTCTGTGGAACATAAAATATTTTGAAGAAAGTTTTGATTTCCATTGACTATGGACAAAAATTACAATGGAAGTCAATGGGAACCAATGGGAAACTGGTTATGAACATTCTTCAAAACACCTTCTTTTGTGTTCAGCAGACAGGTTTGCATACAAGTTTGACATGAGGGTGAGTAAATGATGCATCAACATGTCTTGAGTTGCTAAAATTACTTTATTAAAACAGAAAATTGGCTCAAATATTGCACTTTGTTGTCTTGTTTATACTCACAATTTGCCAAAACGCTCTGGTTAGTAATATGTCCATCACTATAAATTCAAGAGTGACTACTGTCTTTAAATATGAGAGTGGATTCCTATTATATTTAAACGTGGTTGCCAATCCCAAAACTTTGTTTCTACATGGCCATGCTGAGCCCTGGTCCACATGAGGGTAATATCAGTTTGAATCTGAACAGCAACATTACTACAACAACTTTCCCAATGATTTCGTCTTCACTATATCAGTCCAATAAAAGGCAAAAGTCTAAAACAAAAACATAAAAAGACTTAAATGATGATAAAGAACAAGAAAGGAACAAAAAATGAAAGAGATCAGATAATGAGTGCATAAAAGAGAAAGACGTGACGAGGATTAGATGAGGGACAGGTGGACACTACTCACTCTATAGGAAGTTCCACACATGTGCTCGTCAATAGAAAAGAAAAAGATTCAGGAAAAAAAAAAAAGGAGAAAATCAGTTGTCCTCACATCCTTACAAACATAGCCACGGGGTATCTGTGCATTTGGCACTGGGGCCCCAGAGGGGAGGTTACAGATGCCGGCGGCCACTTTTGAGACCATGCACAAAAGGCCTCATTCTGCTCTCTTCATACTCCTCTAATAATCTCCATTAATGGCTTTATAATTAAATCGCAATCAATTACTCTATATGAGAAGTCTTCATTAAAGCCAGTGCTCTGACAATGCTCTAACAATCAGTTCAACGTTACAGAAAAAAAGTATGAATTAGGATGTCTGTTAAGGTTTTATTACGCTTTTGAAATGTCTGTGGCAAAGGCAGTATGGCAGATTCTGTAATTTCCAGTAATTTTACACTTCAATGGCAGATTCCATGCCTGTTTTTGACAGCGAACACAATAATGTGGGCCACTTGTGTTCACACAGCCAGAAAGACCCCCAGGTCAGTGAGCAGGGGGAAAAAAAACAACAACAAAGAGACTGGAGAGTCTGGGACTTGACCTGGATTACACACACTCACACGCAGCATGCCACCATTCATTAATTCCTGTAGTTTTTTTGATTGTTTGTACAGCATGGTGTCTTAATCAGTCATCATTCCAGTCATCTGAATATTAACACGCCAATCAGACCAAAGGGCTTTTTGGCAGCAACAATACACAAACCACATACCGCTTATTCAAAGTGTGTCTCTCTGATGCACCGAACACTTGTTTGCTTTTTTAAATGTCTTTTAATGTCACCCTATCTCTTATTGTAATTGATCATATTTTTATTTTTTCAAATCAAAATGTTGAGGTTTAATTTTCAAGCTCACATTCAAATCTGCCTTCATTCAATCACCAAACGACAGACAGAACTAAGTCCCACGTCTTTTCTCGGATGTATGTCACAATATGTTGTGACTTCCATTACAATGTGACTTTAAATTTATGGGATTTTTTTGTAGCTAAAGGAGAGATGACAGAAAACAATGGGAAAGCAGGGAAGGCAATGGGATGTAGACACAACAAAAGCCAGATTCAAACCCAAATTTCCCATTTGAGCACCACAGTTCGATTGGCCTAAAAAAACACAAGGAGAGTGAATTTGAGTGTAAATCATTTGAAAACAATTGTTAGACAAATCATCCATTTGACTTAAAGGGATAGTTCACCCAAAAAATGAAAATTTGATGTTTATCTGCTTACCCCCAGGGCATCCAAGATGTAGGTGACTTTGTTTCTTCAGTTGAACACAAATGATGATTTTTAACTCCAACCGTTGCCATCTGTCAGTCAAATAATGGGAGTGAATGGGAACTTGGATCAATAAGAGTCAAATCCAAATTAAACCCTGCGGCTCGTGATGACACATTGATGTCCTAAGACACGATACGATCGGTTTGTGCGAGAAACCGAACAGTATTTATATCATTTTTTACCTCTAAAACACCACTATGTCCAAATGCGATCAGCACTCGGTTAGTGAGGTCTGATCGCGCTCTGACAGCGGCAGTGATGTCTCGCGCACATACTCCAATGAGTGCTAGACATCACTGTCGTTGTCAGAGCGCGATCAGACCTTACTAACCGAATGCTGAACGCAGTTGGACATAGTGGTGTTTTAGAGGTAAAAAATGATATAAAACCTGTTCGGTTTCTCACACAAACCGATCATTTTGTGTCTTAAGACATCAATGCGTCGTCACGAGCCGCAGGGTTTAATTTGGATTTGTCTATGCAAGGTTTTTCGACTCTTATTGATCCAAGTTCCCATTCACTCCCATTATTCGGCTGACAGACGGCAACGGTTGGAGTTAAAAATCATCATTTGTGTTCTACTGAAGAATAAAAGTACCCTACTTGGATGCGCTGGGGGTAAGCAGATAAACATAAAATTTTCATTTCTGGGTGAACTATCCCTTTAATGCTAGAATTTACGTAATAATTATTTTATAAGGTCCAATGTGTCTGGAGCACCTCTAAGCCACAGCTCTGACTATAACATCTATTTTTAAGAGCATACTTCTACTCAGCATTCTTTCCGTTGGTCTGGCACAAAGGTACGGGCTGCTTTATTGTCCCATATCCTTCCAGGGGATGAAACAGAATTATTAATGCTAATTTCCTGTGTTGATCTGAGGCGGGACAAGTAAGAGCACCCTCATCTGACCAGATCAAAGGCAGGGGCCGTCATTCTTAAATCACGCAGACATGGTGCAGAGGACCCTCAAAGCCAGATCTGATCCACAGCTTTTTAAACTCTCCACTACAACAGGAGGAAGTGTTAGCGATCATTCTTCCCGAAGATTGATCACAGGGAACACTTCTCCTGACGTGATTAGAAACACATGGAAGTTGAAGGTCTATATGCTGAACACCTTTCTCATTCCCTTTCTTTCACTCTATCCTCAGAGTCATTTTTTTTAATTTTCCTTTGCAAAAGAAGTGCTTAACCTTTTTTTGCGAGAGAGATCTAGGGTGAGATTTGCTTTGAGCATCTGGGGTGAGTAATGGTGGAGGAAGCCAATCAATACCTCTTTGCCTGATGATGGCCATTCAGGGTGTAATTACGCTGGGAGCCTTTTCCTCCAATGGAACATAACTGCCCCTTTCATCTATTCACCTTTTAGTAGACTCGACCATTTTTGGCTTTGTCTAACCTCTAATGGCTCTCGGACCGGTTTTGTCTTCTGACAGGTGCTTGAACGCTATAGATGACGGAGGAATTAAACTAAGGACATGCATATGTGACCCTCTAACTCTAACAAGAGCTTACAGACAACCTGAGGTCTGAGGATACTGACGGGTTGAATTACAGCAGCCGTGGGAGACAAGAATTGTTGGCCAAACCCCAAAGGCCGGTTTGTTTCCCTGAGGTGTGAATGTGGTCATGTGGTGACATCCCTGATACATCTGCACCAGCTGTCTTCACCATGACTGCCTGTCCCTTTGACGCCAAACCTCCCACCGCAATAGCACCAGCCATATCGCATGAATACATTATCGGCTTTCACTACGTCAACGTCGCTTCATCGCACCTCGTCAACCAAGAATCCTGCTAATTATGTACAGAGACTCTATGGTGTCTCTCCTGAACGTCGAGGAGGACAACTGCACATTAAAATGGATGTCAGAGGCTGGCAATGTTAGCGCACATTAACAAGGCACTGCTGTTCGGCTCTGGCCATCAGTCTTGAACTGCAGAGTTGATCAGAGACAATCTGGTCATGGTATGGAAGAGAGACAGAGGGAGGACAGAAGGGAGGTGATGGAAACACTTGCCTGGATCCGTACGGGGGCCGGCAGGAAGCAGAAGGAAGCAGGGCTGGATGAACAATGGAACAGACTGGCAAGCAGAACGCCTCCCCCCTGCTAAGATCTCTGGCTTCTGCTCTTGGTCACCACAAATCTTCAGAACTTCGGCAGAACTTCTCCCAGTATTCTTCAATTGAGACTGAGGATAATTTCTTCAGTGACTAGCACCTTCACTCTTTTTAAACTATGTTTTTCAGTTACTTTTAAAATACAGACAAGTCTGAGGTGAAGAAATTTGTCCTTATTTCTGTGAAGGCTTCACCTTAAGATGGGCTAAATTCTGAGCTCCATTACATCTCTCAAGTCTGTTGTGCATTACTAATGACATAAACAAAAAAAAAATGTCCTGAGGATAGACACAAAGGTCTGAAACCAGCATGGAGAAATTTGTGGCGGTTGAAAACATATTAGTTGTTAGCTGATTATAAATGTCTTATTTATCAGTATTGGCCTACATAGGATATTTAATTGTGCATTTACATTTCCCATAATAATTGAATTACACTGTTAAAGGATTAGTTCACTTTCAAATGAAAATTAGCCCAAGCTTTACTCACCCTCAAGCTGTCCTAGGTGTATATGACTTTCTTCTTTCACACAATTGGAGAAATATTAATAAATATCCTTATGCATCCGAGCTTTATAATGACAGTGAGCGGGTATCAACAAGTATGAGCTGAAGAAAGTGTCTCCATCCACATCCATCAATCATAAACATACTCCACACGGCTCCGGTGGGTTAATAAAGGCCTTCTGAAGTGAAGCGATGCATTTGTGTACAAAAAAATACATCCATATTTAACAAGTTATGAAGTAAAACATCTAGCTTCCGCCAGACCGCCTTACCATATTAAAATTACGGAAAAAATGGAACTGGCGTTCGCGTCAGTTAAGCTTTTTCCGTAAGTTGAATAGGGAAGGCGTAGGATGTAGCGTGAGCTGAAAGTGAACTAATCCTTTAAAAGTAATCTTCAACAAAAAACTAAATAAATAAATTACATTCACTTTTCATACTGAACATTATAATGTTGCAATACCTAAATTCACTTTTAGAATAAATGATTGTAGTTTCTAGGGTTTTATTTTTAATTTATTGATTTATTTAGTTTATTTAGACAAAATAATATATAATTTTAATATTGGCAAGTTATCGGATATCACAAAAACCGGTATGTCAGTGCATCCCCTATCTATAAATATTAATAGGATCGCTTCCATTGCCTGTGAATTGTATTTACCCTTAACAATTGATTGGGTTACACTTTAATGGTCCACATTCTAACTATAAGTAACTTTGCAATTACATGTCAGTTAACTCTCATTAGAGTACTAATAGACTGTAGTAGACTGTTAGTAGACTGTTAGATTAGGGTTAGTAGAATACGTTGACATGCAACTTGCAAAGATACTTTTAGTCAGTAGAATGTCTGTTGGGGGACCATCAAAAAAATGTTACCATTGATTGGCATAGGATATCAACTGAAGTAATTATTTCTGTAAACTGTCAAAATTGAGGTTGCCATCTTTAATTCACCTGACTGTGGTTGAGACTTAAAGCTTTAGTAGTGAGAAAAAAATGCTACAACATAATACAAAACCCAACAACAACAAAGTCAGTGAAGGCGAAAATGCTTTAGATTGGCCATCATGCTTCATAATGTTCCAGAAGCCCTCCATGGACTCTGGTAAATGTCATAACCTGAATCCGGACTGTAGGTAGAGGTAAAACCCGTGAGGCTCTAATCATACAAGAGGCGCAACACTAATCTGTCATGTTCATTAGCACTCGCGGTGTACATCATTAGTAGTATCCACAGAGCACCATAATAGCACAAATTACACCGTCATCCTCAGCTATAATCACCCCACTTTCCACAGCCATTAAACTGAGCAAAGAAAGCCTGAGAGTCCACGGAGACTGGAAATACAGCCCAAAAAGGCAACAATACACACTAAAAGTGGGTTTGCTACATTTGGGATTTGTGAAATATCTAAAACCTTCTCTATATTGTCTTAAATGGTGATCTGCCTCATAAATCACCAGAAATACATTACAGAAACGAAGCACAACAATATGATGAAATTAAATTAGGCTAATAGATTCTGATCGCTTCGCAAGACCTTGTTGCTCTCAAACTTTTTGATTTAAGAACCCTATTAAGCAAAACCATATGAGGTACCTGACCTCCACAGATCTAATGGTTCTTTCATTATGTCTTGTTGAATAGTTACAGTGTCACAGCCAAAACTAACAAATCTACAATTGAGACCAACTAATCACCAGTCCCTATAGAACTATTGACCCCTGCAGATGCAAAACCATCTGCGACCATAAAGCTTCTGCCTGCCTGTCCTTTGAACATGAAAAATTAGGGTTTGTTTAATAAAAACAAATTAATGCTTGTTCTGAAATAAAATACACAGCATTTTCAGTGATTTACCACTTTAATAATCGAAAATGAGTTTCATTTGGAACTCAGGTACTTGATCTGTATGGCTTCAACTCTCATTCACATACTGTATCTTGGCCATCAGGATACTGTGCGGTCATGTGCTCAGTACAGTAAAACCTCTTTGTTTATACAGTACAATAATGGAAATACTTCAGACGTCTGTGGCACCATCCAGGCTGCAAATACAGACTCTCTGAGCCAGGCAGCAAAGACAACTGACCTCATATACACATAACATAACAGGAAATGACAGGTGCTCGGCATGTTTCTGATTACTTGACGAGCAGTATGGGAATATTCAACCTCAAAGAGCTTTCAACTTCCTGTTTAAAATGAGGAATATGATGAGTTGCTGAGAAGATGGACTTCAGAGAATTTCTCACTTGGAAAGGTGCAAATTAGCCTGTGATTACAGTGAGTGATGACATGAAAAAAAAGGCACAGAGACGAAAACATAGATTTTCAGAAATACATGTGTTTGAAGGAGAATAACGTCAGCAGCCTGTAAACATAAGACACACAGTATATAATGCACAACCCTCGGCACATGCAGCATATGATTATTAAACGATTTCCAGAAAGAATAAAAGCACTGTTCTTGCAGCTTCCATTTAGCTCTTCCTTTTCATTTCCACTCAATCTGCCATATTCTTGTCCTGATTGTTACCTTTCAGAGACTGGTCTAAGCAAGCCTGCCACATCTTCACTCTTTAATGTAATCAAAGGCTGAAACAGGCCCGTATTGGAAAAAAAAAAGGATAAGTCGAAACAAGAGGCTTAGCACAGAGGTGCTATAGACAGAAAAAAAAAAGAAAAGAAAAAAGAAAAAAGAAAAGACCCATTCAGAAGTGGGACACACAGACCCAATCACATATTCATGCCATTTTCCATTCATCCAATCATCTTAATCAGGACATTGCATCTTGGGAATCAAAGGGGAGATGATTGAACTTCCATTAAAAAGGCCTTTTAGTGATTCATATGTAGATGGAGAGGAGAACAGCGGTGGCCTGTTAGCTACTGTATTCCTCCACTCGAACCACACACATGAACCTCCCGGTGATACCGTTACCATGGTGAACTGAAGACTGAGACGACCATACCCTTTCGCAGAAATAAACCTATCTCCAGATCACAGCGCTCGTAAAGGTGAGGTGGGCGCCGGCGTGGGCAGCTGTCGCCATTGATGACTGACATGAGCATGGTTTTATAACTCCTAGTAGGGATTTTAAGAGAGGGAGGCCGGTCCTTGATCTAAATTCTAGACGCCCTACATCTGATAAAGAAAGACAGACAAAGCTTCTCACATTTAAAGTGGTCACAAAAGATATTTGGACACTTCATTTGATGCTTAAAAATGTCATTGCATTGATAAAAAACTAGCAAAGCAAGTGGCATCTGAAATCAGGTGTAACAACAGGTGTAATCACATTCACACTTGTATTTCAGTTCTCTTGGTTCTTTTGGTCTTGACCAAAAAAGAAAATTATATATTTAGTCCTGGTTCACACTGTCATTTTTAACACAAACTAAAGATACAAAAACAAAAAGGACGTATATTTTGCGACAGAACATCCAAAACAATGCTATGTGCTGGGCTAAATGCAATCGCTGTGCATGAATGTGTGAGCTTATAGAGCTTATAAAATGTGTAAAGGAGTCAAAACAGCGACAGGAATCCCTCCGTCACACTCACAAATGAAGATCTGCTGCGAGGAGCGACGGTTCTGATGCTGTAACCGAACTGTGATGGGCAACATCGCGACTATGACGATATTTTTAAAATAAACGCCAGTTTTTTTTTATATATATTTTGTTACACTGCAAAAAATGCTGTTCTTACTTAGAGTTTTTGTCTTGTTTCTAGTCAAAATATCTTAATGTTCTTAAATCAAGAAGCATTTTCTTGACAAGTAAAAATTATTTTCTTGTTTTCAGGAAAAATAAGTAAAAATTAAGTAAGTTTTTCCTTAAAACAAGCAAAATAATCTGCCAATGGGGTAAGCAAAATAATCTTATTTCAAACCAAGAATAAGCTATATAATCTTGTTTTCAATTTGGATTAAGATTATTTTGCTTACCCCACTGGCAGATTATTTTGCTTGTTTTAAGGAAAAACTCACTTAATTTTGACTTATTTTTCCAAAAACAAGAAATTAAATTTTACTTGTCAAGAAAATGCTTCTTGATCTAAGAATTTTTAGATATTTGGACTGGAAACAAGACAAAAATTCTAAGTAAGAACAGCATTTTTTTGCAGTGTATATAATGCAATGGCATTCATACATTTTTAAGTGTGACTAAAGCATCCAAATTGTTTTTGGGGCATCTAGATAGGCAGTCATGTGTCTCTTTAGAGCTCTTGCACTGATGTCACTTCCTACCCAAAGGCTGTCCAGGTTTCTGTTGATGAGCATTAGACTTGGTTGTTGACTTGATCTAACATACAAACATACAGCAGGAAAGACATTAGGACATGTGTTAATTGAGAGAGAAAGACGAGGGAAATGGGGGCTCTCACTCCATCAGCAGGTCTGTGAGGGAGGGATGAGGTAAGTTGCGCCATCTGTGACTCTGACACGTTTCAGAAGCTTTTAGCGGCCATTAGCACACTCACTAAAGGTCACACACCAGTGCTCTCTCACACATACACATAGCCACACGGTCAAGCACATGCATGCAAGGATATTCACATATAAATAATCACAGATGTACAAACATGCACATACACACAATAAATCAATCTCAGCTGAGCTAAATATGAATTTGACAACAGAAGGGTTGAGGATGCCGCCAGCATGTACCTGTCAACCTCACTGAGCATCATCCTGTGGAACGCTGCCTTTGAAAGACAAAAGTAAAACATGACTATGACTCAACGGTGCTCTAGACTGTGACTAAAAGTAAAGTGGCAATTTAAAATATAGGTAGGAAATCTTTATTTGAATTAACTGTTAAATTAATTGAAAAATTAAATGTTCTTCCCGCACTATTTTTAACATGCATAGGTGTACACACTGCAGCTAAATTTTGTTGTCATTTTACCTTCTGGTGTTCAATCCAGTTCTGAACAAACAGTTTAGTAATTTACAGGAGTGACAACCGCACTCTACAACCAAATTAACCACTCGGGTAGTGATAATTGAATTTACCAAAAAATCTATGCAGTAGTGTACAAAACCACACCGCTGGAGTGATTGCTAGTGAGAGATGAGCGTGACACATGGCTCAAGAGCAGCGGAGCTTTCATTATGCCGCAGTTGCTGCTTCCGTTTCTTACGGTCAAGCATATGTGAGGTAACGCAGAGCTGTTTTATCATATAGATACACTGTAAACCAGAACACTCAAAATACTTAATTGGTTTAAGTAGAAAAAACTTAAATTGAACAAATTAGCTCAGTTAAATTAACTGCTATGAGTATTTAGAGCTTTCTTTTTCTTTTGAGTTCACAGCACTGACATATTTTAAGTAGTTTAAGTGTCATTGTTTTGAGTTGGATGAACTCATTTCTTTTAATTTAGACTAACTTAAGTTTGACTGAAACTGGGCTGGTATTTCTATTTTCCAGCATGCTTTGCCTCTGGCACTCGAAAGTGAGAGTAAATGCTAAAATTATGTGTTATATAATGTTTTTTTTTTTTTTTTGTTTTTTGTGCACAATTAATGGTAAGGAAGATTTAGTAGGGATTAATGTTTTGTTATGCTAATTTTGAAGTGTTTGTTAATATGGGTTTTTAGAGAGTTACCATCATGGTGACAAGTAGGCTTGGTTTGAGAGCAGGTAAATTGCATGTTTTAAGATGCTGTACTTATTCAGTAAGTGCTATACCATGATATTGTTAACATGTTAGCAGATTAACAAGTTGACATTTTCTGTATTTTCTTAGGGTTTACAGTGAAGTAAATAACTTGTTTGATTGGCAAGAACTCAAAAAAAAAAAAAAAAAAAAAAGTAAACTAAATATTTTATGTTAATTGCTATCAAAATGTATGAGTTAGCTAACTCACTACTTCAAGTTAAGAGAAATTAACATGCATGAGTACTACAAACTCATAACTTGATAGTTCTGCTCAATTAAAATTGGGAACATCTTAACTCCAAAAATTTGATGTAACTGATTACCTCAAATTTTTTGAGTTAGCCCAACTTATTTGGGTTTACAGTATACATTTGTGTGTTGAAAATTATGTTATAATGTTACTCTGTGTGTTTGCTCGGCAGCTGCTATGAGAAACCTGTTGCACACTGCAGTAAGCTAGATCAATATTAGAATATCGTATTAATATAATAAAGAAAACGAGATTCAAACAATAAGACTAAATGTGTTGAGCTATATAACAATGATTAGTTTTCTGTCTATAAATGTATCCAAACAGTTGTTCCCTTGTCTAATAAAACATAATTTATTAAAACATCTTTGGTGTTTCCATGGTTTTTACAAAATAAAACCAAAAAAATCAAGGATAGGGTGGATATGATGTCATTGATAGGCGACACATGGACACGGCCCGTGTCCTGGTTAAAATTGCTTATTTCTCTGGATTTAAACATTCCTGGAAACATTTGATATAAGTACACAAGTCAACAAAATATATAACACTGTTCTAGTGGTTTTTGGATATTTTAATCAAAAAATCTTACATATTGTGCCTTTATGTCTTAATAATAGTGCTACCAAAATTCTTCATAAAGAAAAGATCCGCTATCACGGCAGCTGTGGTGGAATTTGCTGGAAGGCAAAATGGCCAAGAGATGTGAGGAAAAATGAAAGGAGAGAGGCAGAAGTGTGAGAAAGAAAAGAGGACAGCTGGTGACAGAACGGAGGGAGCAGGCCTGCTGCAGTCTCTGTTAATGGCAGCAGCATGAGTAGTGAACACTTGTTCTCACTCTCTCTCCTCTACATAAACATCCGCTGAGAGACCAGCACTATCATTACACACACACAGGAACTTTCTCTTTCTTTCTCTCTCATTCCACCCCATCGTAAAGGTGGTTTTAGCTGCGTTTAAGCTGGTTTAGACAAACTTGGAAACCAGCTAACCATTTCAGTCTGGTTTATTTTTATTATTATTTTTCCCACAACATGGTACAGCACTGCCTTCAAAACTGTTTATCAAACAATGCTGTCCGAAAAGACACCCTGTTAATCTCTTGCCTTAAAAGGTAAAGCTGCAAGCCGCATTCCTCCCTCGCCTCTAATGGGAGACAGTCATATGCTCGGTCACAGTTTTAAGTGCGAGCCGAGAGGCTTTGAGGAACTGCAATTTTGCTGAATTGCTTCACATTAAGGTTAATTATGTAATATTTCATTTCTGATAAAAAGTAGCGGGTTGATGAGATAAAAGTAAAGTCTGGAAGTGTTTAACGCCATGTAGTTTCACTGAGAGAAGTTTAAAGTGTCTGAAAAGAAATGGCTCAGATCTGACTTCAGGAAAGATGAATATGGATTACTTCAAAGTAAAATAAAAAAAATAAAGTAATGCAAAGCAAAGTAAAGTAAAAAAGACACTTTCCAATTTCACTGAAAAATGCTGATAAATGCACAATTGTGGCTATAAGCACTGTGTGTGCGGTTACATTTACAACTGTAGGTCTCACAGGATTGTGTGTGTTAGCCAGTGTAATGCAAGTTGTTAAAGGTGTGTGTTTGTGTGTGTTCCACAGCAGCAGTCATACACGGGCCTCCATCTGTCTGCAAGATGTAAAACATCCTAATGGGTCCCATCCTCCACCTGAGGCTATACCTTACCCTCCCATAAAGCTACTCCATCTTTGTCACATACACACCCACACAAACTATACAGTTCTGCTGTGGTGCTAAATAATCAGTTTCTCACACAAACACACTATACCAGTAATTTACCACTAAAATTCACAAACACATGCATTTAAACGCACTAACACTAAACAATGTGCTGTACACACATAAAAAAAATAAAAATAAATGTGGGAAACACCAAGGGAACTCATCTCACAACTGATTCCAAATGGAAGCTGATGTTAGCATGTTGCTAAGCTAAAATTGTGATAGTGAGCATAAACACAGCAGACACAAGCACTGGGTAAAATCATTGATTTGACTTTATCATTCCTTTTTTAAGTGTTTGACGAAATAATTAATATCAGTAGAGTGCCTATGATGCTATATAGATAGGCAGCTCAACTAGCTACGGTGTTAGCTTAAACAGACGTGTAATTTTATAGTAAAATACAGGTAAATTTACAGATCTTGGAAGGAAATTTATGGTAAACAATCAGTCATCTTACAATTTATAGTTATTTTTGATTAACTATACTTCATCATGGGCCTTTGAATGCTAAGGTCTGAGATACAGCATGACATGAAAGGTTGATTTTCCTCTTTTGTCATACGTTTATCACTGAGCTACAGGGCAGTATCCTGGCTTAATGTCTCAGATTTGCAGCACTGCTCTGACCCACAGCCACAGCTACCACCAGATCAACATGGCCACTATCAGCAGAATGGACACTAGCCAGTGACTCCCACTGGGCACTAAGTAGTGGCCAATAACAGTGTATCTGAGCCAGACAGAGAACAAAATACCATCCACACTGGCCAGCGAAAGATTTAACAGGCACATATAACACAGAGATGGAAAACACAAGAAGAAACTAAGCCAGAAAGTAAAGTTCAACTAGACAGTGACAATGTCTATAGGGTTTTTTGACCTCAAATAAGACATTCATATTTAGTAATAGAGAACCTAAACGGTGTCTACAGACTCACTGGCACACAAGACAACAAGATGGCTCACATTCAAATTTACACATCTGGTAAACACAGACTGAAATACCTCTCTCAGCCTCTCCTGAATTAGAGGAATAATTCACCCCAAAATTTTTGGAGCATGTAAATTAACAGCAAGCATGTCGGTAACAACATAAGGATGAGTAAATAATGATGACAACAATATTTTGTGAATGCCCTATCTCTTTAAAAGCTCTAAATGAAGGCTGTTTCTTCATTGAGAGACACTTCAAGCACTTGGAAGCACTTTCTGATTTACAGTTGGTGTGGTCAGAGGTCACGATCCTCAAGGGGTGTCTTATAATCTGTACTTCACCTGCTCTTAACCTTTGAGGTCAGACATCACAAATACACATAATGCTAAGTGAAAAGAGCAGTCAATAATTGTCCATCGATCTACAAAATGCTTGAGATGTTTTAGCCCCTGGTTGCATGTAAAAAATATGAGGACAAATAAGAGAGGAATAAAAATGGAATAAAAATGTGTTAAAGTTTGTTTTGTTAACCCTTGACATTCATTAAGAGCAGGTCACATGGAAAAGTTCACCCAAAAATGAAAATTATCCCATAATTTACACACCCTCAAGTCATCCTAGATGTATTTCCTCTTTCAGCCAAACTCAGTCTGAGTTATATTAAATAATATCCTGGCTCCTCCCAGCTTTGTAAGTATTGAATAGCACCTGAGTTTTTGAAGCACATCCATCCATCCATCCATCCATCCATCCATCCATCCATCCATCCATCCATCCATCCATCCATCCATCCATCCATCCATCAAGTAATCCACATGACATGACCACATGACAGTGGATTAATAAATGCCTTCTGAAGCAAAGCGATGGGTTTTTGTAAGAAAAATATCCATATTCAAAACTATAAACACGTTCAAGATAGAGTTACATGGTTTTGGCGAGAGGCATCTATTTTCACCTAAGCTTACGCTATACGTCATACATCCTACATCAGGTCAGAGGTCAAACTTTCGCTGGAACTCGACTCTCTCATGAATGTGTGCACGGCCGTTGCTGGAAGCCCGTAATTATAGTTTATAAAGTTTTAAATATGGATATTTTCCCTTAAAAGAAAACCACTGTTTCACTTCAGAAGGCATTTATTATAGATTACTTTTATAATGGATGGATGCACTTTTTGGAGTTTCAAAAACTCTTCGGCACTATTTAATGCCATTACAAAGCTGGGAAGAGCCAGGATATTATTTAAAGCTGCAGTCCGGTATTTTTCCTCTTTGTCGCCATCTCTGTTTGAGACCTGCAACTGCAGTCATATGCGGAATTGTTATCGTTATGTGCGTTGTGCCTCAGCACGACTCCTCAGCGGATGAATCTAATGTTTGCTGTCAATCACTGCGCCGGTGTGGATACTGTACTTCAGAATCACAGATTCTACATCTTGGAAATAAGAATTTTCACCGGAAAATGTCATCTGAAAAAGTAAGTAACATTTCTGCCACTTTTGTTCTGACCAACTAAGAAAAAAAAGCATTAGGCCTACAATAAATCATGCTACCAATGGTGATTAAATCTAACGATCACTTAGCTCAGATCATGCCAAACTGTGTAAATTATAATTACTGTTATGCTTTGTTCTTAAATTGTTAATGTTAACAACACCAGCATTGCATGACTGTGTATTTACTGTGTATTAGTGTTACCTGTAGATTGCAATTTCTGTAGCCACTCCGCAGTTCAAAGTATTTTGCTTTTGACTACGAGTGAATCTCCAGTTGTCACTGACGATTGTCATTTGGATCTTTATGGATTACAATCCACCATCAAAATAATACGTTTAATTATTTCAGCTGCTGTTAGAACAGGATATAAATGATCCGCTACAAGCAAAAATTGATTTTGGATAATTTTTAACCAAAAAAAGTTATGGACAGCAGCTTTAATATAACTTTGACTGTGTTTGGCTAAAAGAAGAAAATCATTTACACCTAGTATGGCTTGAGGGTGAGTATATTATGGGATAATTTTTGGGTGAACTATTCCTTTAAGATACAATGAAAAAATGATATATAGTCTATAACTGAACCAAATAAAATTACACACACAAAAAACGAGATACAACACAAATGCCCATTTGGTAGAGATTATTCTGTTTGGAAATCGATTCATTCATTACAGATTCAGGATAATGTTTATATGAGACTACATGAGACAGTGTTCTCAACCACAAGGTGCTTTCAAGTTCAACTTCCAAAACAAACATTTCAAATGCTGACTGTCAGAGTGTCAAAATAAATATGCTCATGTGGCAAATAAATAAATATATATATATATATATATATATATATATATATATATATATATATATATATATATATATATATATATATATATGTAAAATACCTACATACGCACACATACATACATAGAACCATTGTTTGTGGTAACCTTGGCAATCTGACAGTTCCAAAGGATAAAGGCATTTGGGTTGGTTTATGCAGACACACAACCTCACAATCAAAGTCATGTTGAGTAAAGACTCATCATTTACTCGAGACAGCACTGTAAATAGCTATGCAGGAGTGTTCACAAACTGATGGAGAGTTCCACTTTTCTATCAACACATTTTCAGTCCATTTCATTCATGGATATTTAGCCCATGCAGGGTGACAGGGCAATCTTGCGGCAAAAGATTTTGAGTTATGTCAGCTTTGAGCAAAGGCTGTGTCAGATTCCGTGGCACGCGGCGCCACCACACGCCTCTTGAACCCACATCTCTAATCCCCGTTGCCATCCAAATATAAATAAATAAAACTACAGTGGTTTTCAGTAACCTTTACATCCCTCACCCCATCAACCACTGACAAGCCAACACATAAACGCTTATCTCCTCAGAACAACGGTGCGCATTAGAATGATTGCATGGGTGCGGGAGGAGAGCTGGCCGCAGTGGGCGCTTTGGCAGACTCTCGGCAGACACGCGGAAGAGGAAAAACAGTGGGATCGAGCTGAGTCAGACCGAGTCGGATTAACGGAAGCGAAAGCCGTGTCTTAGCCCACACTTCCTGACAAGTCAAGACGGTTCACCTTGAGAAAGACACCAGCTGAATCAAGTTCTCCGGCTGTTTTCCCTCTCTCCGCTGTTTCTATTTCTCTCTCTCTGTTGGAATATTCCGCGTGTTGCTGTAACAGCATGGTGTGCTTTTCAGCTTTCCCGGCAGTCATCCAAATTAAAACAATTATAGAGCTAATTGCCCGTTAGGTGGAGCCTGCCGGGGCGTCCATGCTCTGATTTGTAGAATCACTCATGCGGGTCGTCCTCCACTGTGATGGAGCCGCCTGGTCTTGCTGGTACCGAAGCCAGTGCCGGCCGGCCGGCGGGCCGATCGACAGGCAGATGGGCAGGGGTTGGCACAGGTGCCCACCGTGATGCAAATTAGGCCTGGCACTGGCGCAGTGTGAAGACAGGGGAGATTGAGCGCTGTGATGCAGAGACGGCGTGCCATATGGAGCTGGAGCTGACTGCTCTGTTTACCAGCGGTCAAAGTCAGTTACACACACGCAAGCGGGCCGAAACACTTTCAACCGCGAGCGTGAGCCAGCAGAGCGTCCCAACAGCAGCTCCGGCCAACATTCCGCCACACGACACAACACATCGCCACAGCTTAACACGTGTGTCAAATTAACATCCATACTGATCTTTACGTGCGTGGGAGAATCTTTTAATCAAACCACCCTCAAGCTTAAAAGAATAGTTCATATGAAAATGAAACTCCTGCAATCACTTACTCACCTTAAAGGATTAGTCCACTTTTAAATACACTTTTCCTGATAAATTTACTCACTCCCATGTCATCCAAGATGTTCATGTCTTTCTTTCGTCAGTCGAAAAGAAATGAAGGTTTTTTGAGGAAAACATTCCAGGATTTTTCTCCTTACAGTGGATTTCAATGGCTACCAACAGATTGAAGGTCAAAATTACAGTTTCAGTGCAGCTTCAAGGGCTTTAAACGATACCAGATGAGTAATAAGGGTCTTATCTAGCGAATCGATCGGTCATTTTCGAAAAAAATACAATCGTTTATGCTTTATAAACAAAATATCGCCTTGAACGTACTTTCCGCTTCCGCATTCTTCATAACGCTTACACTGAATGTTCTACGCCTTCCCTATTCTACTTGCGGAACGAACGCGGCGCCAGTTTCCTTTTTTTTCCGTAAGTTGAATAGGGAAGGCGTAGAACATTCAGCAATCAGGAGCTTGCTCTAGTAGTGACGTGATTACGATGTAGCGAGCGGAGGCAGAAATCTGAAACAACAATGGAGAACAAAATCATTGTCACAAAGTTCAGATTTTTCAAACGTCCGAAACGCTCAATTCGCGCCGCGTCATTCGTGCCGCAGGATGTCTATTCATGTCTTTGCATTGACTTAACATGTAAATCACTCGCGCACATCTTTGTACTATTATAGAAACTGGAATAAAAAGGATCTTGCCTGTAAGAAAGTGAGTGAGGTGGTCTGGTAAGTTGTAAAAACGCTCTTTAGCTATGTATATATATACACACATTGAGACTACAAGCTAGCTAAAGCAGTATTTTACAACTACTTTCCCGCTGATGAGTTGATGTGTTTATTCAGAGGAAGTGTGCAGAAATGAGACTGGAGCCGCCTGGCAGAAGCCCCTCTCATGACACGAATTCGTGTCTGTTGTGAAGTGAATTTCACGCGCGAATGAAGCGAATTTCATGCGTGAATTAAGCGAGTAAACTCAAAATGTTCAAGCTTCCAACTACGCGCAAATAGCACAATTTATTCGTGCAAGTCATGTCTGGTGTGAACGCCCCATTAGGAGAGCTAGGATGTGTGTCCAGTAAATAATAACTGTCAAAATTGCGGAACGAACGCAGCGCCAGTTTCCTTTTTTTTCCGTAAGTTGAATAGGGAAGGCGTAGAACATTCAGCGTAAGCGTTATGAAGAATGCGGAAGCGGAAAGTACGTTCAAGGCGATATTTTGTTTATAAAGCATAAACGATTGTATTTTTTTCGAAAATGACCGATCGATTCACTAGATAAGACCCTTATTACTCATCTGGTATCGTTTAAAGCCCTTGAAGCTGCACTGAAACTGTAATTTTGACCTTCAATCTGTTGGTAGCCATTGAAATCCACTGTAAGGAGAAAAATCCTGGAATGTTTTCCTCAAAAACCTTCATTTCTTGTCGACTGATGAAAGAAAGACATGAACATCTTGGATGACATGGGGGTGAGTAAATTTATCAGGAAAAGTGTATTTAAAAGTGGACTAATCCTTTAATGTCAATCCAAACCTGTACGACTTCTTCTGCAGAACACAAAACCGTGTTTAAGAATTGTGCTGGTCTCTCTTTTTCATGCTATTAAAGTGAATTACTAGGGTTTTTAAGCTTCAAAAAGACTCAAATTAACCCAGATAAAATGTATTCAAAATTTTGACAGTTATTATTTACTGGACACACATCCTAGCTCTCCTAATGGGGCGTTCACACCAGACATGACTTGCACGAATAAATTGTGCTATTTGCGCGTAGTTGGAAGCTTGAACATTTTGAGTTTACTCGCTTAATTCACGCATGAAATTCGCTTCATTCGCGTGTGAAATTCACTTCACAACAGACACGAATTCGTGTCATGAGAGGGGCTTCTGCCAGGCGGCTCCAGTCTCATTTCTGCACACTT